>NC_064854.1:60787438-60964938 GCF_024139225.1 Suncus etruscus | reverse complement strand
TTACAGCCCAGTTCAGGACTGAGAGCAGGTGTGGGGGCAGGAGGCACAGGGCCCCCTAGCCAGTGGCCATTCTCCTGTGGACTGAGTGACTCCATGAGGCACCCCACGTGTCCTGCCTGTCCCCCAGGGCTGGGCGATGCTGCGCCTCTAAAGTTCATTTCTATTCAGGGACACTGGACAGTCGGGGAGTCGAGGTTGTTTATGGTGGCCTTTCTTTCATGTGGGGATTCAGGGGCACAACTTGGGTGGTGCCCCTTGCAAAACTGCTCCCCAAGAAAGCTGAGGTCTTCCAGGCCCAAGAACTTCAGGTCACTGTACCCCTTGATGCAGAGCTAAAGGACAAAGGGAACTCATTTGCTCTCAGAAAGACCATGCTCTGGTTTCACACATGTCCCCACAAAGCAGGCCCTCCAGACACAGGTGCCATGGCCACAGACACTGAGTGGGCCCAGGACAATCACGGCCAGAAGGGAAAGACCCGAGATGATCACAACCGCCTGCCCCAGACCACTGCTGCCGCCCGCTCAGGGCTGGCCCAATGAGCCATCTTTGGGGGAGCAGGGAGGATCTGGAGCCCGGGTGCGGTTGCCAATGCCCCAACTTAGGGCCGCCCAATCACAGGCCACCCAGTGTCAGTCTACACGGGAACAAATTTACACACACTCATTTACACACTTGCACTCACTCTAGCTCAGACATGCCCCACCTGCTGCCCCTTGCAAAAAGGCAGGCAGAATTGGGCCCGAGCTGAGATGCAGCTGCAGAGATGGGGACAGTGACTAGGAGTGGGCTGCTGCTGGGTCAGGCTGCACGGATACATTTTATCAGGGGCAGCCAGAGCCGCTGCTCCACCCTGGGGACCTTCCAATTGGGCCTTGAGTCCTGAGAGGGAGCGCGAATCCGTTTAGCAGAAGGGTTTGCCAAGAATATAAATTAATAAAACAGGATTAAAGGGAGACATGGTTATAAGGATTCTGTAATCCCGGTGAATAATTAATGGCAGTGATGCAGGATTCTGCTGAATTATCCTTATACCAGAATAACAAATAGCCTGAGAGCATCAACTTCTAAGAAAACCCCAACTGAGCCAACTTCATGCTGGTGGAGCTTGCTCTGGAGGACTCAGAACCCAGGTGGGGTGCAGGGGCTCCCCATGCCATGAAGTTCTCATGTCCTGTTTCAAGGCATCATTAATATGATGGGCCTCATATACCTCCCATAATCAGTCATCAGAAATGTGTTGCAGAGGTGCCATGACAAAAAGGCTGTGTGCTCCCACATCAGAGTGAGGCTCAGGCTCCCCAGAAATAATGAGTGCTATTAAATCCAAGGATCAGTAACAGTGTCTCATTCTCAGCAGTAATGATGCCTCTGGTGTCTGGGAATTGTAGGTACCAGGCCAGCACCCTGGTGCATTCTTTTCAGCCACTTGCCGATCCCTGGAGGAAGAAGGAAGCACATGTCTCTGAGCCTCCAGCCAGTGCTGCTCCAACAGTGTGCTCCTCTGGCTGGGGCCCTTTCTGGAGCAAACTCTAGCCAGTGTATGCAAACCCCACCAGTCACAGATACAGCAGCCTCCGGCATAGCCCAACTTCCATTCCTGTGCATGGACACACACCAGCAGGTTAAGTCTGGGGTGTCCTGGAGAGAGTTTGGGATCCTGTGTTTTTATTTGTTGTTTTTTTTTTTGTTGGGGGGCATATTTAGCTGTGCTCGGGGTTTACTCCTGACTCTGCACTCAAGGTCTCTCCTGGGGTGCTCAGGGAATCCTATGGGATGTTGCAGATCCAACCCCTGTCTGCAGCATGCCAGGCAAACACCCTCCCCACTGTCCTATGGCTCAGACTCATTCACTCACTCATACTTCCACACTCACATTCACTTTCACACTTGTGACTTTCAGACATTTGTGCTAACTCCAGCTCTGCAGGGTCTACTTCACTTTCGTTTTGCTCCCTGGAGGAAAGTTCACACCAATGGAATACCAGGAAAAATAAAGTCATGAAATGTGCTCATACATGAATGGACATGGAGAGTATTATGCAAAAATGAGTCAGAGGGAGAGGGACATACATAGAATGATCACACCTATGTATGGATAGATTAAAAATAGAAGAATAATTCCCAAAGAGCACAGAAATAATGGGGGCTGTGCAGTGAGGTCAGTGAGGTCAGAGAAGGGACCATGATGACAATGAAACTTGGAAATAATTACTCTGGACAAGAACTAGGTGTGAAAGGAGAGAAAGTGATGCCCCTTCAGTAACAGTATTACAAACCACAGTGACTTAAAGGAGAAAATGGAGCGAGAGAGAGAGAGAGAGAGAGAGAGAGAGAGAGAGAGGGAGGGAGAGAGAGAAGGAGGGAGGAAGAGAGAGAGAGAGAGAGAAGTGTCTGCCAGAGAAGCAAGCTGAGGAGATGGGGAAAACTGGAGTCATCAGTGATGGAAAATAAGCACTGGTAAAGGGCTGGATACTGGGGATGTTGTACGATTGAAACTCAACCATCAACAACTTTTTACTCTGCCTTTTGTGGTGATTCAATACAAAATATCTGGGGGGGGGGGTTGGGTCACACCCAGTGATGCTCAGGGGTTACTCCTGGCTATGAGTTCAGAAATTGCTCCTGGCTCGGGGGACCATATGGGATGCTAGGAATCAAATCTAGGTCCATCCTTGGTCAGCTGCATGCAAGGCAAACACTCCTCAGCTGTGCTATTGCTCCAGCCCCCCCCCCAAAAAAGCCTACATATATATATATTTTGGTTTTGGGGTCACACCCGGCAGCGCTCAGGGGTTACTCCTAGCTCTACGCTCAGAAATCGCTCCTGACAGGTTCAGAGGATCATATGGGATGCCTGGGTCAAACCACCGACTTTCTGCATGCAAGACAAATGCCTTACCTCTATGCTATCTCTCTGCCCCCCCCAAATATTTTTTAATCAACAAAATTTGCCCATCACTGAGTGATCAAAGTCAGTGAGGGTACTGTGGGGTGTGGCCCTCAGGTCCACAGTCAAGTCACCTGACACTTCATTCTCCATGTTGGTCTCCAGGAAGGTGGCACTGGACACATATATACCACATGTGCGGCTTTTCCTAGATGCTGAGCTCCCCCCACCAAGCACCCCCTTATGAAAGATGTCCTTCAGCAGCAGGCAGGCCTGGGTCTAGGTGGCCTAGAGTCTCCCTTGGAGCCTCGGATCCCTGATGGTACAGAGGAGAAGGGTTGAGAGCCCAAACTGGGTCTCAGTCTCCGAACATTCAGAGGCCAGGATGCCGAGGGGCTGATGCTTCCTTCCTCTGGGCCACAGATGCAAGACGCCACTTACGAACCCTACCCCCCCCAATTCCCCATCATCTCTGCAGCACGCCCTGAGAACCCTCTGGAAAACCTTTCTGGAAATGCAGACCCTGACACACATGGACAGCGGTGATGACACACATAGAAACATTGTTGAGATGTTTTTTTCACCGATGGAGCAGAGACCTGCCGGGGCAGCCTCTGAGCTCACAACCTGCAGCGGTGATTCAAGCCCTTGAGTGAGGGGCCCAGAAACCTACTTTCCTGGAACTAGTCATCTCTGCAGGGGAGCAAGAGGAGAAGAACCCCGAAAAAACTCGCAGCCCAGCCTTGAGCCCCACAATGAGGCTGTGGTAATGAAATGCATGTGTGTATATGTGTGTGCTTGTGCATGCATGTGTAAGCATGTGCCCCTGTCCTGTGTTAAGTTTTGACATATTTAAATTTTCAAATGAATCAAAAAGGGGGAAGTTGCAAGGGAATGTTCTTTTTTCCCTTTTCCTGTCTGTTGCCTTCATTTGCAACTGATTATCTGGGCATTCAGGATGTGAGATACAATGTATATGTAATCGAGTCAGTCCATGATATATTTAAAAAAAAGAAAGAAAGAAATGCAGCACTTAAACCCACTTAACCAGCCCGGCCAGGAGAAGCCGAGGCGCTGTTTGACCTGAGGCCACGCCACTGCCAACTGGGCCCGAAAGCTGCCAAAGCCAGGAAGCAGGTCTGGGCTGGGCTTTTTATTTTACACGCTCAGAAAGAAGCGGGTCCTGTGCCTCTCCTCGCTGCCAGATAAGCTGCTGACTCGGAGGTTCCGCTGACTCGGGCTGGCCAGGGGCCAGGGCTATAATGGCTCTCGGACCCCTAACTGGATCGGGGAACCAATGCTGTGCTCCCACCTGGCATGTAAGGGGCTGACAGCCCAGGGAGGCCTGGCCACCCCAGCTCAGGTCAGCTCAGCTCAGCAGCTTCTGCTGAAGGAGCCCAGATGACTGGGGATGAACCCCTCTGCCACCTTTGAGGACTTAGCTGCCCCCAACCCTATGGAGCCCCCAATCCTGCAGGGCCCCCTTTTGCCCCAGCATTCATTCATGCCCCACCATTTATTCATCTATTCACATAGCCCATCATTCATTCATTCCATCATTCATTAATGCCCCATTATTCATTCATCCATTCACATAGCCCATCATTCACTCAACAATTCAGATAGCCCATCATTCATTCATGCTCTGACATTCATTCATCACATCATTATTCATGCCCTATCATTCATTCATCCATTCACAGACCATCATTTGTTCATACCTGGTCATTCACTTATGCTGCATCATACATTCACACATTCATTCATGCCCCATCATTCATGTCCCAACATTCATTCACCCTATCATTTATATATGCACCATTCATTCATATCCTATCATTCACTTACCCCATCATTCATTCATACCCCATCATTCATTTATGCTCTGTCATTCATTCACATAATTAATTTACCCACATTATTTATTTACATCCATCATTCACTCACATCGGTCACTGATGTCCCATCACTTACTCATATATTGTGGCTGATCCAGCCCATCTAGGCCCAATGCCGCAAGCAGGTAGGTTCCTTTCAGGACCCTCTGGACAGGACTGCTGGTGGTGGTCACGAATCTTGGGGCAAAGGTGCCTGACTTCCTTGTGTTTATGCAGCTGTTCATTTCCCAGACCAGAATCTGAATGCCTTTCATGGCCATGAGCTTTCCAGAAAAAGATTACGGTAAGTACCCTCGCCTACAGTATTTACAGCATTTCCTCTCACTACTTAACGTTTTATTTATACTAATGAAAAGGCACTTAAATTCATTTGTAGGGGCTGCTCCTTCTAAAAGGTGGAGAATAGCGAGTAGGTGCTATAAATACAGGAAAATGACTTATTTCATTATTCTCCTAATCGTTGCTCCCGAAACAGGGACGTAAAAGGCAGAATTTCTGCTCTGAGATAAAAATCAACATTTCTGGGGCAGCCTGGGGACATGCCTCTGTGGGGTCCCCTGAGAACCAAGCTCCCTCAAGTTCCCCTACTTCCCAAGAACCCACAGCTTCTGATTCCAGTGGCCTGACAAAAAGCTAGATCCTGAGGAGCAAAGGGCCCCTTACCCGGCTCCTTTCTCAGCCTGTCTAGAAACTCCAGGTGAGCCAAGTCATGGCTGCCTCTGAGTCTATGGTCACAGGTCTGGCCCACAGGTGCAATGTTGCTGACCCCCAGGTGTGTGTGTGGGCGCATCCTACCCACACCCTCCCAGGCCTGATTCACTTCAACCTCCCACACACTTTCCAATGACCCCTCTGGTACCCCCCAGATACCCCCACATGCAGTTCTCCTCCCTGCAGCTTTTCTAGAAGCTTCCATCACCTCCACACATCCAATGGCTCCTGGGCTGAGGCTGGTCTCACAGGCTGGATGGAGGGTTTATTTTGTTGTTGCTCTTAATGAAGAAAGGAAGACCTGGGGAAATTTTTCTGAGGAAATGGGGGTAGGGAACCTTTTCCACTATTCAAGGGGTCTTCTCTCCTTGCTTTTCAGTGGATAGGTCACGTGTCCCCACCACAGGACCACCTGTCTTGTCCCTAGCAACTGGACTTTGACTAAGTGAATGTGAAAGATGGTGTCCCTGAGATGAGCTCGGAAAAGGGCTGTGGGAGGCTGTGGAGAGCTTTGGGGACCATTGACCAGCTTCTTCCTGTCCATCTGCTCCTCTCTGCCTTAGTCCCTGCCCTTGTCCAGTGTCTGGAGGTGCAGAAAGGCTGGGGATGGGAGGTAGGTCAGGGCATCAGGGTGAGCTTGGGAGGAAGGACAGATAGAAGCGGGGAGTCTGCATAGGGAGTGTCTCATAGGAGGTCCAGAGGGCTGTGTTGAGCCAGGAACTGTGGAGCTGCACACCCCTCTGGTTGGCACACTCTGTTTTGCTTGTCTCAGATGGGCAGAATGCTGCTGTGCAGTGATCTGGTGGCAGATCTAAAACCAATCATGAGAAAAATGATTCCGAATTAAGGGTCCTGAGGACATGTTGAGACTGGCTCTTCCCCGACACACTCAGGAAGGTGGATCTGTGATCTCAATAAGGCAGGTGAGGACACCGTGGGGTTGGAGAGTGCTGGGGCATGGGTGATGTGGAGGTCAGGATGAGAATCTCAAGGTCACTGAGGAGTGAATAAAGAGCCCAGTGTGCACCCCTGCACTTTGTCACATGGTCTCTGCTCCCATCACAAACACACACACACACACACACACACACACACCAGACCATACATCTGTCTCCCTGGAGAATCAGGGGCTCAAGACCCAGAGGTCAAGATATGGGTCTCAATTTAAAATCTCAATTTAAAATGCTCGTCTCCCTCCAGATACCTCTGATCTTGCTGTAAGGAGGAGACATGGCAGGTCTCTGCATCCCAACACCCAGTGCAGTAGTATATGTAGGGGGGACCTCATAATTTACTTCCTGAGGCCCGCAGACTTGCTCCTTGCAAATACCATTCAGCCAGAGGAAACAAAAAATTGTCCAAACCACAGAAATGTGGCCGCTTCCCTCAGTGCCAAACACAGCACACTTGGAGAATCAGTCAGTTCAAGCCGGTGTGTGTGTGTGTGTGTGTGTGTGTGTGTGTGTGTGTGTGTGTGTGTAACCACAAACCAACCAACCTCTGTATACCTGGTGAAGCCTATTTCTTTTGGATACCTAAAAACATGACGACATTTTTGGGGGGCTACACCAGGTGACACTCAGGGGTTACTCCTGGCTATGCGTTCAAAAATCGTTCTTGACTTGGGGGACCATATGGGATGCTGGGGATAGAACCACGATTCGTCCTATTCGTCGCAAATGCCCTACCTCTTGTACCATCGCTCCGGCCCACATGACCAAGTTTTTAAGAAAAAAAAAAAACTCAAACACTTCAGAAGGAAAAATACAAAGAAGAAGAGGAGAGACAAGGTGGTAGGCCAGGCAAGAAATGAAAACATCACCTAACATTTCTGTATACCAGAGACAAATCAACTATGAGTACAAATAAAATGTATTCCTGTGTTCCTGGGGAAAAGAGAAGATCATCACTTGCTGGGGACAGAACCTCTGTGCAACCTGTGCCTGTTGTTTCTGTACAGTTGGACAGACTGAAACTTGTCCTCTTCCAGATCAGAAATCTGTTATGTGACATCTGGGAATAATTTTTTGTTTGTTATTTGTTTTGGGGACCACACCCAGTGATGTTCAGGGTCACTTCTAGGGTGCTCAGGGGACCCTATGGGATGCCAGGAATCAAACCTGGGTCAGTCACTTGCCAGGCCAGTGTCCTGCTCTCTATACCACTCTGACCTTTTGGAATGACTTCTAAGGAAACAGGATTCAAGTGATGTTGCCCTTAAATGGCAATGGCTCCACCCCTCAAGGGGCCTGACATCATGCTCATCCCGGGCCACAGCTGGGGAACCTTCCTCATACCCATCCAGCCTGAGTCCACTTGGTTTGGTTGGGTGTCTGGAAAACTGAGTACTACTGACCAGCTGGTGTGATTGCATGCTCTCACTGCCTCTCTGTCTCTCCCTCTCTCACCCCCTCTCTTGCTCTCTTCCTCTTTATCTTTCTCTCCTCTCTCTCTCCCTCCTCTCTCTCTCTCTCTCTCTCTCTCTCTCTCACACACACACACACACACACAGACACATACACACAAAATGCCACACTCAAATCTTGACTGACCACAAAATCTGAGAGCAGCAAAGAAACTGAGAGAGCAAACGAATACTCAGATGGCCCTGAATAAGAGTCATTTTCGTAAACCATGTCACACAGACATGCATGTGTGCACTTGTGCACATGCTCTCTCTCCCTTGCATGTTTCTGTGTATCCTCTTATAAAAAGAGGACCTTGGAGCCTCCAGAGTAGAGGTGCTTTAGTGGGCAGGAGTGATGAGCATCACGAGGCATCTCACCCTGGGCATCTCTCCACCTTTCACTTTCATCCCCTCCCCAGACCTGCTAAGGCCCCTTGGGGAAGGAATAAACTTCTCTGAGGAGTTGGGGGCATCTGGGTCTGAGGAACTAGTTAATAGGGAGATGAACCCTGTATGATTAATGTGCGTGACTTCTATTGCAGGCTCCCAGTGCACTCCCTGTCCCCCAACTTTCCACTATCCTAGTCCAGCTGATTAAAGGACAATTATAGGGAGCCAGCCTGTAAGCATGGTCTGCCCTTGGTTTCTATACTCGCAGGTTGTGGGAAGCCTGGACAAGCTCTGACTGTTTGCAGGGAAGAAGGGGGTGTGGTGATACCTTTTGGGATCGCTGGTCTTTTTATTGTATTTTCTTTATTATTAGAGATTGGTGTCCACTTATTCAAACAGAGCCAAGCAGTGACTGATTAACTATCAGGGCTGGGCTGTAATGAGGCAAGTGCTGCGCAAACATGCAGTTATTGTTCCCACGAGGGGCATGGATTTGAGATGCGAACCCAGCAAGGCCCCCTGTTCCCCCACAGGGCCCCAGTACTTTCTCACTCGACTCTCAAGTGGTCAGTCGGATCCTTGTCACCGCCATTGTCTCTGTTACAGAGGAGCTGCAAAGAGCGGCATCAACCTCAGAAATGTGTGTCCAAGGGCACTGGTTTTCAGGGGAGTCCCAAGATTAGTTCCCAAAAGGAAACAGTTAGAAACGGGATTAAAAGCAACATTTTTCTTCTTGAGTGTTGGCAGGATTCTAGGCCTACTTTAGGGACAAGGCAAAGGGAAGGCTCAGTTCTGGGCCTCACTAGTATCTCACTCATCTCATTTCCAACCTTGAGTTTCTGCCTTGCACCCAACTTTCTTTGAGTCACCGCTAAGGATGCAGCAGGCGCAGAACCGCTGCAGCCACTGACGCCCCTTCGAAGCTTCTAACACTGATGTTGGAGGTGGCATGGGCCTGTCCTCCATCACCATCTCTTTTCTGGGGATAATAGCTCCCCAGGCTTTCACTGTCCTCCTGGGAGTGAAGGGGGATCCTGCAGCCAGACTCAGGGGTCTAAAATGGGGAACAGGGAGCTGCTATGGTCCTCATGAACAAGGAGGCTGATGGCTGCTGCCCTTCCTCCCTCCTTTTTTCCTCCTTTTTTCCTCCTTCTTCCTTTCTTCCTTCAATCTCTGCAACCACAAAGACAGCAGAGGACTGACTGGCTATGAGGAGCAGGAGACAGTGATAACAAGGGGACAATGTTAACAAGAGGACAGCGAGGGCAAGTAACAGTGACAGGGTAAGGGGTGCCAAAAGGGAGCAGCATAGACACAGACGGGGAGATGGGGTAGTGGATGCTCTTGAAGCTGCAGTGCTGACATGTCCCCATCCTCTCCACCCATCCACCTGACCCCTCCCCTCTGTGCTTTCCCCTTTGGGGGTCACAACACTGGCGTCCTAGTTTGGAGAGTTCCACCCTTATGCTGGCACTTCTCAGACCCAGAGGGAGGTGCGGACTCAAACCAGGGAACAGAACAGCTGCCTTTTCTATACAAACCCACATCTGCTCTGTTCAGAGGAATTGGGGGGGGGGGTTTCTGATGCCCCCTTATTCTCAGATCAAGGAGAGGAGCTCAGGGGTTGGGGTCTGGCAGTGGAAACAAAGCCAGGCCCTTGGGAGGAGCAGAGATAGGACAGGAAGAGACCAAGCAGAATCACAGGGTTGAGGTCTTGGCCCATCCTGGACTACCCTGACAACCCTCTGCAGCCCTGTCCTGGCCAACACTGCCCTTGAAGACAAGCCCGCTCCAAATCTGGATTTGATTACTACTTGGTTCTCCTGGGGCCGGGCTCGGCCGCCCAGACAGCCTCGTGGGGGTCACGGCCATGCATTATGGATCCATGGCTGGGCCTGGATTTGGGCCGAGATGAAGTCAGTGACGCGGCCCGGCTTAGCATTTACTCTGAGCGCAGCTTTGTTTAAACACCGTCTCTGCGGACCAGAGGGGCTTAGGCTCCCCCAGCCAGTCGCGGACAAAGACCAGCAACTCTAAATTCCAGGAAAAGTCAAGGAGATTTAGCTTCTGGGGCTTGATCTTTAGGGGACCTGGGCATTTCCTCTTTCCCCTCAAGACAATTAAAGATCCTTCAGGCCTCTGTTCCTGGCTGGCTGGCTCCCCATCAGCTTCACACTTCCATCAGTCCAAGGGGTGGGAGGACCCATGGAAAAGCCTTAACCAAGTCTGTAGTAACCCAATTAGAAGGGAGACCTCCAGCTTGGGGGGAGGGAGCAGTGGACGAGACTGGCCCTTTGGGCTCCCTCGTCAGGCTCTCTTCTCTAAAACTGTACACCACCCAGCACCTCCCCAGGTACCACATAATTCTGAGCCTACCCACGTCTGCTCCCTGGGTGCTGAATGGGTCCTTATGGGACCCTGGTGCCTGCTTACAAGGGTAAGCTGTGCAGAAAGTTGACTCCATTTCTCTCCTCTCCTCCCCTTTCCTCCCCTCTCCTCTCTCTTCCACAACCCTCCCCTCCCTTCCCCACCTTTTCCTTCCCCTCCCTTCTCCCCTCTCCTCCTTTCCCCTCTCTTCCCCTCCATTCCTCTCCTTGCTGGCCATGTCTGCTCCCCCCACCTGCTTTTATAAATAAAGTTTTTTTGGCTCATGGTCCTCCCTATCCATTCACTGATGGGCTTGGGAGGTCCCTTCTACATAGCACCCAAGACCCAAGAACAGACAACCTTTCAGAAATGATTAGCCGAACTTTAACAGACAGTGAAAGCCAGGTTCCTTCACCCCTGCTTAATGCCAGAGGCTGGAGGGATCAGAAGTGGTTTTTGCATTCGGTGCTTTTGCCTCAAATCTCCAGAAAAGGATTCCAACTGTCCCTCAAAGATGGCTGTGGCCGCAGTGGGGAGACCCAGCCATGACCCCGTACTCCTCCTGCGCTCTTTTCAAAGGAGAATGCGCCCTTTCCACGCCAGCCATCCTGGAATTCCCCCATCATGGAGGGCTTGTCCTTAAAGGCCTGCTCCCACCTAATCTGTGTTGCTGGCAAATGCCCCAGCGAGCGTCTGCCAACGCCCGTGGGCTTGGATGCGATAAGCTGCAAGTGCTTTACTCGGACAGCCAGGGCAGGCGGCCTGCGTCTCTGCGGGTCGCTGATTACGCCCATGCTTCATTTTCCTAATCGGGCAGCAATGTCAGAGCAGATCTCCCGAACTATCCCCCTCACGACAAATAGATTTTTCATTGAAATCAACATATCTTTCGGAATCGAATAGGTTTTCATGGGGCCAATAAATTTCTTCAAAACAATGCATTTTTATTACAACATATTTTTGTTCGAACCAATACTTTTTGACAACCAGATATTAATGACCTGGCCAGAACTATAAATTTACCCCCAAACTATGTGTTTCCGCAGCAGAAAATAATTTTTCTTATACAAACACATTTTTATTTGAATCAATCATAGGCTGAAATCAGATCTATTTCTACAGGGGACAGTAGGAATCTCTTTACTAAGAAATGTCACTTTGCTGAAAGCCACATGGCCTGGATCCGACAAGCCCAGCCACCTACTTTAAACACTTTTTTTTTTTTTTTTTTTAAGAACTGAACATGAGGTCATGGCTATTAAAATCTGCTTTTTTTTCCTCCCCCACTTTGTCATGTGGAAATGCACTAAAGGTACCAACAGACTTTTGACACAAGAAGCCAGAATCAGCAGCGGGTCTGAGGGAGGAGAATTAATTTGAAGATTGGCCTCTGGAAATAAACCTGGGGCACAGCCCGTCCCCAGCCAAGACAGAACAAAATATCTTTGGAGGTTCTTGCGTCTGCATGTGGTAGAAAAGTGAGGTACAGTGGAATCTGTCCCCAAGCAAATGAAACACAGCATTTCCCACATTCCACACCTGCTTCCCAAACCCCAAGGTGGAGGACCAAGGGTCTGTCTATCTGTCTGCAGAGATGAGTTTTCCTGGCTTGTGGGTGAAACAAATTTGATATGGTGAGATTTTCTAGCTCCTGAGATCATCTGTTTCTCTCTCTTCTCTCTCTCTATCTCTCTCTGTCTCTCTCTGTATCTTTCTCCCTCCCTCCTTCCCATGTTTTTAGCTTCAATATATAATGTGGCATGTTTTCCTCAAACATCTGATGATTCTGAGACATCATACAGATGCCAGAGCACCCCAGGCTGAAATTGAGTGGGAGGGGGCGGCAAGGGTAGGATGAATGACAGTACTAGGTTTGGGGGCATCTTAGGGACCCCCAGAGAGTGTGGAGTACACATTCGCATGTCCCTGCTCCATGCTCCCATGGCCAATGGCTTCTAAAGATAAAACATATCTCAGTATAGGCATGTAGAGATAGCACAGTGGGGAGGACCTTGACCTGGATTCAATCTCCAGCATTCTGTTGGGCCCCCGAGCCTACCAGGAGTAATCCCTGAGCACCACTAGGTGTGGCCCAAAAGACACAAATGAAACAAAATACAAAATAGTACACACACACACACACACACACACACACACACACACACACACACACATATATATATATATATATATATATATATATATATACCCAAGTATATATGCTGCTGCTACACACAATTTATTGTGGAGGCTGAGATATACCGACCTGCTTTAAACTAACAACCTCACACACTTTAGTCTCCAGGCTGTGGCAAGGCAGAGATGGAGCTTGAGGACCCTGGGGATTTCTCAGGGGCCTGGGGATACCCAAATCCCTCTACTGCTGCCCTACAGCCCAGCCAGACCCTCACCAGAGACTCCAGAAGCCAAGGTAGGCCCCAAGGTGTTCTCTCTCCAGAGGCAGATGAATTGGCAGCACCTGGGGAGCCCCAAACTGTAAATCCATCAAGGAGAAAGAAACCCCAGTGGGGGAGGTTGGGGCTCCCCTGCTCTTTGTATTTTCACTGTTGGTTGTAGGGGCCATACTTAGCAGTGCTTACGCAAGGGTCCTCCAGGCAGGGCTGGAGTTGCTGGGGACTAAGTCTAGGTTAACTGGGTGTAGGACAAGTACCTGCCCGAGCTCTGACTGGCCTGTCGCTTTCTATGCACTGAAGCAGAAAGTCCTTGGTTTTGGGGCCAAAGCAATAGCATAGTGGGAAGGGCACTTAATTTGCATGTGGTCAATCCTGGTTCAATCCTGGGCATCTGTTGTGTATGTAAACATTTTTATGGGATTATTATGTTACTGACCCTACCCTGATCGGTGATTGTGCCCTACCCTAGGGTGTGACCTGGCATTCTGCTCCCACCCTAGGGTGGTACCTGATTCTGCTCCCACCATTGGGTGGTACCTGATTCTGGGGCATAAAAGCAAGGGTCTGTGGAAGGTGAGGGGCTGTTTTCCTGGGGCCTATTCTTAGGCCTTTTGGCTTCGGCCTTTTCACGGAATAAAGAGCTGTTTTCTTCAGAAGCCTGACTGCCTGTTGGCTTTCTTCCCGCCACATTCACCTCAGAATTGCTGGCTGAACGCGTGGTCCGAGCTGGAGGAGAAAGGCCTCATGCTCCATCCCTCCATCAGTCAACCTCATCAGGGGCTGATTTGGGTAGGGTTAGTAATATAATAATCCCATAAAAATGTTTAATACACAACAGGCATCCCATAGGGTCCCTTGAGCCCACCAGGAATGATCCCTGAGCAGAGCCAGGAGTCAGTCCTGAGCACCGCCAGATGTGGCCCCAAAACCAAACCAAACCAAATCAAACAAGCAACTTCTCCCCTGATCACTCTGTGTAACCCATCACATGACAAGGTCTCACTGCTGAAGCTCCACACCCCCAGACTCCAGGATCCTCTACATCCAGCACCACTGAGGCCACAAGGGATTGTCAGGACCACCCAGAGCAATCGACATGGGGTAAGAACCAAGAACCTTCTCGGCCCCAGATACAGCCAGAGTGAAGTGCAGCACTGAGAAGACATGCCCCCAAATACAATCCTGCACTGCGGATTTTCCCCCTGCCTGCCTGCCTCTCAGGGTCCCTGTGCCCATGACTGCATCCGGGGCGTCAAGACAGGGCCACTGCCCACTGGCTTGACCTTGCAGTGATAATCTGGAGGCATGCACTGTCTCGTGCCGCCTCAGTGACATACTGCCTCGGTGACACGCTCCGGGGTTGCTGGCTTTCCGGGGAGCTGAGCCGGCCTCTCCATCTGCGCCTCCTGCTGGTCCTGTCGCTGGTCCCTCGCTCGGTCTGAGTTATCGGGTGGGTAAATCTCCCGGCGGCTCCCATCTTGGGCCCATCTGTTAGCTGGCTCCATCTTTACGGGAAGTGCCCTTCCAGCCGCCTGGCATCTGTCAGCCCAGCGACTCCTCTTTATTCATGACCGGCCGCCTGCCTGCCCACATTTTATTTTCATGGGGGGATGATGGGGCCAGGGTGCTGTTGAATACCCTGATCACCAGACGCCTCTCATTATCACCTGGTGGTCCCCTCACCCCTCCTCAACACTTGGGACCTGTTCCTGCCTTGAGAAGGCAAGAGCGCCCCCCACTTTTTGGGGAGCAGAAGGGGGTTCCTTTGTTAAAGGTTCAGAGAGTGGTTAGGAAGGTGGTGGAATCTGTGGTCAGCCTTGTAGAAACTGTTCTTGCCAACACCAGGACCCCTCAGAGCACAACCACCCCAAAGTTGCTCCCCCAAACTAAGCCCTGGCTTTTGTCTCTGTCCCCAGAATATGCTCCAGGCTCCTGTGTGGTTGGTCAGACCTGTGGGGGTTGTCCTATGGGGGACAGCAGGTGGGTGCCAGCTCTGGGAAAGAATCCCCAAGTATGTAAAACAGCCTCATCTGCTGACTTATCAAGCTGTGGGGGACTGGCCCAGGCACAGAGCAGGGGTGGCTGCTCCGTGGACCCACACAAAGACTAGAGAGTAGAGATGCCGCAGGATGGCCACACCACCCCCCAGGCCTCATAGACTGGAGATCCACCACTGAGCCCACTGTCCTCGTCTTGGGCCACATGCATTTGCTCGAGAAATGACAGGCATATATCAGTGAGGATGAGACCTGCAGACAGGGTAGGTCTCACATATGATATAGTGGAATAACACACACTCTCTCTCCACTCTTCTTCAGTTTCCTCAAACCCACTATGATGCTGGCCTAAGTTCGTAAGACAGGATGAGAGTGCTTCTGTTAAACCAGAGTGTCAGCTTTGTTCAGACCCTAGATTTTTAAAACAATATTCTCCCTTGGTCTCTCCAAGACACGGATGCATGCCCAATGCACAGGACTATTGGGATAGAGAACCTCTGTTGCCTACCCGCAGCTTCATCCCAGCATGCACACTGGGTCTGAGATAGACTGCCATGGATGTGTGTGCATGTGAGTGCATGTCAGTGTGTGCATGTATGCATCAATAGGTGTGTATATGCATGAGTGTATATGTGAGTGCATGTCAGTATATGCATGTGTGTGCATGCATGCGTTTGTGTGTTCCTGTGACTGTGTGTGCCTGAGTGTGTTCACATGAGTGTATCCAAGTGTGTATGCATGTTAGTGTGTGAGTGAATGAGTATGAATGTGAATCAATTTGTGCAAGTGTGAATGTGTGTGTTGGTGTGTGACTATGCATGTGTGGTGTTGGTGTGTGTGCTTGACTATGTTCATGTGTGTTGGTGTGTGTGTGTGTGTGTGAAAACTATGTGTGTGTTGGTGTGTGCGAGTGTGCATGAACCTGCACACACACTCACAGGGTCAGTAGCTGGTGCTATGTGACTGATTGTGGCAGCTAAAGTCCCAGTCCTGAATGGCCAGAGCCGGGTAACCATGACAGGTTAGGACACCCTAATAGCAACTCTCAGAAAAGCCCCATGTTGGTGTCCCTGCTGGCCCAGCTCACTTTCAATACACAGCCACATCCTAGAGACTAACATGAGCCTCCCTAAGGCTCTCAGCAAAGCAGCTACAGGGACTGGGGCTCAGCAGGCACAAGAGTCACATAGGGTGGGGGACTCCATCCTTCTCTCCTGTGAGTGATCCCAAGCTCCTTGCCCTGCTGGCTGTCGGGTCACACATACTGCAGGTCTGGCGGTGCTCTGAGGTTGCGCAGGACTTGACCCTGCACATTTCTGCCCTGAGAACAACCAGGAGCGGCCCTCTCTGAGCAAAGATGGCCTGAGTCCCTTTCTATCCTCACCGGACTCAGAAGGAAAACCCAGCCGATGCCTAGGCAACCACAAGGCCCACCAGAGGGCAGCAGCTCTGCCTCCGGACAGCCCATGCTCCTGTCTGCCTGGTCAAACGCCCACAAGCGGCGGTGAGAATTTGAGGCCCGGCCTGCTTCAAACCCTGAACTCTCACTGGGGCTCAGAGTGGCATCTGGGAGGGAGGCTGGCTTACACCCTCCTGCTAGCCGCACCCCTTTCCCTGCTGCCTGCTCCCCCCTTTATCTCAGCGACTCGAGTCAGCGGGTTTCTTGCAGGAAATCTGTCACCAAGAAGCCAAGTGCTTCTGGTATTTCATTAGCTGCCGACGGTGTTAGATTTTCACATTGACACCGAAGCCTAATTAAACATTATGCCCGCGCACATATTCTGCGAAATTAAGACACACACGTTCAGGGTCTGGTCCAGCCCATTAGAGAAGCTGCAGGCGCCTGGGCCCTCCCACACAGCCATAGCGCCTTCAGACTCCTTCTGAATTCCAAATGCAAATGGCTCCACTCCTTTCTGTGCCAGTAGGAAAGGAGATGGGGAAAAAAGGGGGTGGCCTATGGGGAGGAGGGGCTAGGGGGGATTTCACTTCGTATCTTTGAAATCCCTACGGAGTTTTGATGAGGAGCAAAGTCCAGCTGTAGGGATCAAAGACTTGGGCCCAGGGTTGAATGTCACCAGGGGAGGAAATGGGAGTTTGCACCCCCAACTCTCACCCTGACAGGCACCCAGATCTCCCACACTCAAACCACATCCTAGAGAGAAGCCTTTAGGCTGCAGCAAACAAATACCTTAGTGTAGGGGGCGGTGTGGGGAGCTGGTCTGAGATGCAATGTGGTGCTACTCCCCTCCCCTCCCCTGACAGGGCCAGGTGGTTCAGAGAAGGAACAGGGTTGTGTATATGGGGCTCTCTTCACTTCCCCCCACCCACCCCATCTCTGTATCTCATCCTATCATTCAACCTGCAGATGCTAATGCTATGTCCTTGCTGGGTGCCTTCTAGGAATAGGAAAATTTAGGGGACAGACTGCACCTCATAAGCTGAGACTTCACTGGGGGACATGGGAGTTTCTTGGCTCCACCCGCCTGGAGGGACATAAGGGTCTTTGGCTCTGGCTCCTGTGGGACAAACGGGTTCACCAGATAAGATGAGGTGTCCTAGAAGGCAAAGAGAGACTGGGGGTGCAAGAGAGAGAGAGAGCATGCAGGGAGGGTGCCTGCCGGCAGGAGGCCCAGCAGGGCTCAAATCCCAGTGCAACAGCAGGTGGTCTGAGCTCTCCAGGAGTGAGCTCTGAGCACGGAGCCAGAAGTGATCCTTGAGTACTGTTGGAAGTGATTGCTGAGCACTGAGTCAAGAGTGAGCCCCGAGCACTATCTGGCATGGCCCACATCCCCACAATAAAAATTTAATTAAAAACTAAAGCCAGGAGCGGTGGTGCAAACTGTAAGGCACCTACCTTGCCCGCTCTAGCCTAGGATGGACCGCAGTTCGATCCTCCTCCTGCGTCCCATATGGTCCCCCAAGCCAGGAGCGATTTCTGAGTGCATAGCCAGGAGTAACCCCTGAGCATCACCAGCTGTGGCCCAAAAACCAAAAAAATAAAAATAGAGCCAGGAGGAGCTGGAGAGATAGCATGAAGGTAGGGCGTTTGCCTTGCATGCAGAGGACTGTGGTTTGAATCCCAGCATCCCATATGGTCCCCTGAGTCTGCTAGGAACCATTTCTGAGCACAGAGCAGGAGTAACCCTGAGCATTGCCAGGTGTGACCCCCAAAAAAGAAAGAAAGAAAGAAATAAAGAAGAAAGAAAAGAAAGAAAGAAAGAAAGAAAGAAATGAAAGAAAGAAAGAAAGAAAGAAAGAAAGAAAGAAAGAAAGAAGAAAAGAAAGAAAGAAAGAAAGAAAGAAAGAAAGAAAGAAAGAAAGAAAGAAAGAAAGAAAGAAAGAAAGAAAGAAAGAAAGAAAAGAAAAAAAGTCAGGAGCCTTAAATCATGGTGGAGTTGGGACCGTGGCCCCCAGAGAGCAGAGATGTGGCAAAGGCTGGAAGCAGGTGGGACTCGCACTTGGGGGATGAGCAAAAGAGATTCCCACAGACCACATGGGTCCCATCCTCAATCCCACTGCAAGGAGCATGAGAAGCACTGAGTCTGAGCGGCTCTGGGAGAGCACTGAACAACACGTGGCACCTAGTGCCCTTCCTGGGGCAGAACTTGCCACCCGGACAATACCCTGAGTTCAAACCCCCTTTTCCTTCATCAAGAAAGCCAGCTGGGGATGGGGGAGTTGGGAGTGGGGGCAGGAATCTGCTTGAACAAGTTACCCAGAAAACAGCCCATAGCTGGTTTTTATAAAGCTTGTTACTGGGCCATTAAAATCGCTTAATTCTTAACCTCCCCTGAAAGGGCTCTGTAAGCCTTGGTCAGAGCTTCATGCCAATAATCAGCCCAATTTATTATGGTTCCATTAAATTCAGTCCCCGCCATATGTGCCCAGATCTGTTCAGTAAATGGAAACACACACACACACACACACACACACACACACACACACACACGCGCGCGCGCACCCCCCATTCTTGATTAAGGACCCTGTCCAAAGGGAGGAGTGGTCCTGTGTAAATGGACAAACTATAGGGCATTGACCCACCCTTCAAGGAAACAGCAAACAGCAGACCATGAGGTTCAGTACCAAGACTGAGAGTGAAAGAAAAGCCTCATTGGGAGGAGAGACAGAGGAAAAGGCAGAAAGGCCACGTTTCAAGTGACTTGGTTTTTTTTTTTTTCCCCGCTTTGTATGCATGTGTGAGTGTGTGTTGGTTTGGTTTGGGGCCATATTCGGCAGCATTCAGGGGTTACTCCTGGATCTGAGCTCAGAAATTACTCCTGGCAGGCTTGGGGAACTATCTGGGATGCTGGAGATTGAACCTGGGTCAACTATGTGCAAGGTAAATGCCCTACCTCCAGTCCATTTTTTCTACTTTAGAACCACACCCAGTACTGCTTGGGGTAGACTCCTAGTTTTGTGCTCAGGGAATACTCCTGGCAGGCTCCAGGGGGGACAAAATTGACCAAGAGTCAAGTCCCATGCATGCAAGGCGCGCACTTACCCTGCTGTACCATCCTTGTGGTCTTAATAATTTTTTATCGTGTCAACAGTCTCTTAAGCTAGATGCGTGGTCATTTTTATCAACAGCACGTAGTTTGAGAGTCAAAAGCACAAACTGAAAAAAGTACTGAGTAATTGTATAAAATTCAAAAGTACTGAATAATCGTACTATTCACCACTTGTTTGGCCTTGTTTGAGTTTCCACACTTTAAAAAACATATATATATATATACTATATAATTATATATATAATATATTATATATATATATATATTCCTTAACATATTAAACTATCGTAGTTTTCTTACCAGTCCTGCTGGAAACAGATCTTTAGATTCTATCTTGATTTTAACATATAATTTTAAATTCTATATAATTCACTCAATAGCATACTTGTAGTAAAATTGAATAAATGGTATTTAATGAATTTCTGCTAAATGAAATAATTAAATGGTAATTGCTTAATAATGCAAATTATTTTCTGCCTATATAGAATTATTAATTACAAACTAAGAAGAAACTGACTGTTTGGGTTTTTGGCAACTACAATGATGGAATAAATTTATTTAACAGCACCCAATTAATTGTGTTTTAGTCAATGATAAGCGGATAACTGATTGAAAGAAGTAGATGAATTTAGCCTTCACACTCAGTAAGCAATACCATGTGGAAATAAAAATCCATTTTCAATCAAGGAAAGGAATAAATCATATATTTATTTATCCTTATTCAGCAATGGGTTTCCATTAAAATTGAGTTAAATTAGGCTTTGTGCCTGTAAGCACTTTTTTTTAAGAAGGAAAAATGTTGGACCGTATTTTTAGATAAGCTCATTCTGGCTGCTTTTTTGCACTAGGAAAAGGCCCTGTATGTTCAATGAAGTGGCCCTGGTGAGGAGGGCAGGCCAGGTCATATCCAGCAGGAGCGAGCAGATCCAGGTGCCATCCCTAAGACACAGAGTGGGCCTCAATGAAAGGACTGCAGAGCACAGGGTCAGAAGTCAGCCCCAAGCACCATCAGGTGTGGTCCCCCAAAATGTCCTCTAGCTGGAATGTGCATGTGTGTGAGCACATGTATGCGCATATGCATGTATAAGTCTCTACGGGGTCTGTTCCCCTTTCTCCAGGACTGCTACCCTCTGAGCCTAGGCCCCCCCCCCCAACCAAGGGCTTCTGTCCCTGAAGCCCTGCTCCCATCCAAAGTGCTCTTCCTGGGACAAGCATGTTAACAAGGGTTGCAGTACTGGCAGAGAGGGTGACCCCCACTGCAGAATGGGTGCCCATTAGGGATGAGACCATCCATCACTGCTGCCCCCACACAGCTCTCAGAAGGAGTATTCTGAATGCAAGGAGAAACAGACACAGAGACAGAGATAATAGAAACAAAGACAGAAAGAGCAAGGAACAGGAGAGGAGGGAAAGCAGGGTCACTTACTAGCAATTGGGGGATGGGGCCACAGGCTGCTGGAGAAAGACCTTCACAGGGGCCCCAAGGGCAACTGCCCAGGAAGGGCCAGGGGATCCCATTACTGATGATACAGACATGCTGGCAGGGGAAGGAGGTGCTGGGCTCAGGGAATGGGCTCAATGTCACTTCTAACCCATGAGAGTCTAAGGGGTGAGGTGGGCCTCAGGCTTTCCAGGGAGCCAGAGTATCACTTACACTTACTAAAACCACTCCCACAGCCCCCTTGGAGGCAGCTGGCAGGCCCCCAGTTCCCTAGCAGCAACTGTCCTGTCCACTGGGGCTGTGAGTACAGTAGTCGCAGAATGCAGTTCCTCTCCACGCCTTAAGAGGGTGCCCTGCCCAGCGAGTAAACAAGCCAGGAGGGTGCACAGGACTGGATGCATCCCTTGGTGACATGAGCCCTAAATCCCCCAGGAATTGTCCAGGTGGACCAATAGGCTCAGAGTGAGTCTCCAGATCCTCTGTCCTGCAGCTGGTGGAGGCTTCAGTGTCCACTCTGGCCCCTCCTGCTGGCTGGAGCATCTAGCTCTGGACTCACCGCATCTCCCCAAGCTGCTTGCATGTGACTTGGGAGGCTGGGTCCTCTGTGTCCCTCCCAGGAAGAGGACCAGATCCCAGCACAACCTGCCTCTCATCCAGCACATATGGAGATCTTATTTGCCCTGTCCTGCAGCCTCATGGATGCTAAAGGCCGAGAGGTCAGAGGGTCTAGCTGTGTGCCAGCATCATGCCTAGTTTACCTTCTGGGCCACTGATAGATGGCACCCAGCTATTAATGCAGACAAAGGCGGGTCCTCCCATCTTCCTCTTTCCTTTAAACCCCATCTCATTGATATGGAAAAGTCCACCTGGATCTTTCTACATGCTACTCCACCCTGGTTGAATTTGTACTGAGAGAGTAAGAAAGGCCAGTTTGGCTTGGCATGCAGAAAGACCATGAGGGAGAAGCCACTGACTCCATGACTCTCTCTTGCCTGGCTTGGTTTATTAATTTTTCACGGCTATCCTACCTGCTTCAGGACCCAGTCTAGCCTGGGATTGGACAGTAAGGCAATGTAGAGTGATTTCACAAACCATGTGAGTTTATTTTACAGCCATCATATTTTTTGTTTTTTTGTTTTGTTTTTGTTTATTTGTTTGTTTCAGGGCCACAACTGGTGATGCTTAGGTCTCAGTCCTAGTTCTGTATTCAGGTCTCAGTCCTGGCTCTTTGCTTAGGGCTCACTCTGGCTCTGCACTTAGAGCCTCCTAGCAGTGCTCAGGGACCCCATGGGATGCAGGTTTCAAACCCAGGTTGGAGCGTGCACATAGCCAGTGCCCTCCCTGTCCTTGGCTCTAACCCCTGGTAGCCACCTCCTTAATTCAGTTCAGAAACTGCATGTGCCGCACAGGCCCATATGCAATGGTTCTGAGAACAGATTCATCTCTGGCCACAGAGATGATAAAATGTGAGCAAAGCCACTAAGTGCAGCATTTCCTGCCATTGCCCTCCAAGCCTGTCCATGTATTTTGAAGATCTGGAAACAGGACTGCACTGGCCCATCAGGGCAACCAGGGTTCCCCATAGGCAAAGTGGAACAAAGGTACCCACCAGCCTCTCTCCTTTCACCAGCAAAGGGACTGCTCAGAGCTGCGGAACTGCAGCAGACACTTTGAAATCCTGAGAAAGTTGGGTTTTTTGCATCTCTCAAGAATGGTTGAGGTTGAGGTTGGAGAGATAGTATGGAGGTAGGGCATTTGCCTTGCATGCAGAAGGATGGTGGTTAGAATCCCGTCATCCCATTTGGTCTGCCGAGCCTGTCAGGAGCGATTTCTGAGCGTAGAGCTAGGAGTAACCCCTGAGCGCTGCCGGGTGTGACCCAAAAACCAAAGAAAAAAAAGAATGGTTGAGGTTGGGGAGACACAAGGAAGAATGGGAAGGGCTTCTGGGACTCCAGGTGCATTCAGGGATCATCTTAGTGGAAGTGCTTTGCTGACGTGGGGACACATGGTCCAGAATGCCAGGATTGGGTTGGTTTCCTTGGCATCACACTTAGTTCAAGCTGGATCATTGACAGCCTGGGACCCAGTCTGTGGGTGGTAACCACTCCCCAGTGCATAAGGAGTAGGGGTGTCAGGGTCACAGACAGCCTCAAAGGACCAGTCGCCTTCTTCCTCCCTCTATAGACCGTCAATTCAAAGAACTCTGGGGCACTTCCTCTGACACATCAGGTGCTGGGTTGTTTTCCACGACATCATCTGACGCTTAGAAGAAGCAAAGACTGGGTCATCCGCTCCCCCTCCTCTGCAAGACTTCCTGATTGCTTTACAGTCCAGACCCCATAGCTCTTCAGATGACAGTTCTGCGTGCGCCCCTGTTTCAGGAGGAATTGAAGTCGGCCCCTGTCACCTGGCAGAGGCCCAGCTCCGGCTGGAGCGAGGGGAATTTCCTGCTCCAGACCACTGCTGATGGATGCCCCCAGCCCCCAGATATGCTCTAATGTTGCGCCCCATCAATTGCTACTTCATATGTACAAAGTATCCGCTGCTTTCCAATACCCCCGGCCCACTTCGCCTTGGCTTTGTTGCTAACATCCATTTGGGGGACCATATGTCAGAGCAGTAACTCAGTCATTCCTGAGCCTTCAGGATTTCCATCCCGCCGCTGATTGATGAGCCCCACACTCTGTCTCTAGTACACCTTCTCCCTTAATATATTTGTGAAAGACTCTTTGACCCGGCTGTCCGGAATGTTTTACTGTGCTGGCCGGCCAAGGCTTTTGCTGCAGCCGTGGTTTTATGAATCTCGAGATGAGCCTCGCTTTGAAAGGCGCCTGCCCTGTTCCGCTCATTTTAGTGAAGTGTCCTCGGCTGTGTTAGTGCTTTGAGACTATTTGCAACCATTTCTGTGCTGGGGGCACCCCGCATTCTTCAACTTCAGACCTCAAGATCTGTGTCTGGTGCCATGACCCTCTCATGAGTCCCCTGGGCAGGCATCACTGACAATGACCATGCCTCAGTCCTTAACCATGGCACGTACTCTCTGCCCTCAGACTTGCAGGGCAGCCCTTACCCCCAGTCTGCTGAATTTCCGGTGCTGCTTGGGCTGAGGGCTCATGGTTAGGGCCCCAGAACCACAAGGAGGAGGCCAGTTGTGAGTGCAGAAGTGTCACCTGAGCATGACAAAGAAAGGGCAACTGTGTACTTGCTAAGTTACTTTTTGGGGAGGTCTTTCAGGTGTTCTTTTTTAAAATCTGGTTTAGGGGTCATACCCAGTGACACTTAGGACTTACTTCTGGCTCCACACTCAGGGATCACTCCTGGTTCTGGGCTCAGAGGACCGTGGAGTGACAGAGATTTAACCCAGTTCAACTGCTTGCAAGACAAATGCCCTCCCTGTTGTGTTATGGCTCCACCCAATGTGAAGGGGTTTGAGATGAGCACATTTGGCCACTCTCGGCTCTTGCTCAAGAGTGACCACTGGCGATACTCAGGGAGCTGGGAATATAGGATCTGGTAATGGTGGTGATGGTTATGTTGGTGGTGATGGTAAGATGGTGTGGTGGGTGGTGATGAAGTTTGTAGTAGCCATGCTGGTAATGATGATGAGGGTGATTGTGGTGGTGATGACAGTAATGATAGCAGTGATGACAGAGATGATGACAGAGGGGATGGTGAAGTTGGCAGTGATAATGGTGATGATAGTGATGATGGTGGTGGTGGGTAATGGTGGCAGTGATGATGATGATGAGCCAGTGAGCCTGGCTCTGATGGAAGTGATGCCAGCTGATATATATGACACCCTCTTCTCTCTTCTCTGTATTCCTAACTTTTCCTTGACCTCAATGGAAACTGGGGAGCCAAGGCCCTGTTGATTTTCTGGACAGAATGGGGGTATTTGGGATAAAGTCACCTGCTTCTGGAGAACAACTTGGGCTTAGAAGCCACTTCAGGCCACTTCCCTGTGTTCTTCCTTGGGAGCAGCAAGGCCCTGAAATAACAAAGCAGGAGCCTCAGCTCTGCTGCTAAGGCCGGAATAAGAGAGAAAAGAGGGAAGCCAGCAGGCCTTTCTCTGGGCATGCCTGGTCCTCACTACCAGTGGAAGGCGAAGCCCTGGGAGGACAAGCCAGTCTGGGCCCTTCAATGTCTGAGGGTCTATGTGGGCCCAGCCAGGCCTGTTCTTTGCATGAAGGTCCCAAGACACCAAACCCCAACACCTCCTTTAGCTTCCCATGAATAGGACCCACCTGTTCCAGTGCGACCAGCTCAGTGCTCAGAGAAATAAGCAGGGAGCACTGTTCACTGAGACTCTGCACTTAGGGAGAACGGCAGGCCTGTGCCTTTCAACCAAGAGTTAAATCCCTTCCCTTTCTTTCCCTTCCCTTCTCTCCCACGGCGTTCCTGCAGGGGCCTGAGTTATTTTGTTCCTTTTAGTGATAAATCTAATTGGGTCTCAATCCTGAAAACAACGGCCGCTTTGGCGTCCATCCCGCAAGAGATGGAATGGGGTGTGGAGGTCAAGCCAAGGGTGATAAATTGAGGAATTATGGATCATACCTCCAGGTCTGTTATTTTAATTGCTTTTAGCTCAGAGAGAAGAGAGTGATCCCTGACTGGCCAAGCACTTAAAGAAATAAAGGGAGAAGGGGGGGGGGGGATAGGAAGAGGCAGGCAATGCTGAGAGCACATCTCAGGGAGTAGCAACTTTCTCAGGCATTAGCAATGGAGCCAGATGTGCTGAGTTGGCAATGCCGGGATTGCTGGCTCTTGGTGCCATAGAACACCCTGAGGGGCCCGACTGAGTTTGTAACTTGGGGAGCAGGAAGCTGGGGGCACATGGAGTCTCACAAACCATACCAGTGGTTCTGAAGAGCTGGATACACTGTAGTAAGGTGGCCGGGGCTGCCATTTTGAGCAGGAAACCAGGGCAGTGGACTTAGAGAAGCCATATTTCTCAGGGGTGCAAGTGAGCATCAGCTCCTATTACCAGGCATAAGCATGAGAAACAGTGAAAAACTGACATGGTTTTCCTTGACCATTAGGGGAGCAGAGGGAGGAGCAACCATGGCGATGGTCAGAGCCACACCTGGGCATGGGGCAACCTGCACCCACAGGCTTCAGATTCGCAAACTCCATCCTCACCTGGAACATATCCTGTCTCAGAATAGAGACCTAGGGCCAGGGAAGCCTGGTGATTGCAGGGGAGGGAGGCATAGAGAAGTGAGCACTGGTTACCAAGAAGGCATCAAAGTCCACCTGTGAGGGACAAAGGAATGTGAGGATACAGAAGACCTCATGAGTCAGAGGAGTCTGTGAGGTGAGGAGCTTTAGAGGTGAGGGCCCTGTGTGGTGTGAGATCTATATGAGATGACAGACTTGTAAGTGAGGTGAGGGGTCTATTAGGTGAAGGGCCTATGAGGAGAGAGGCCTGTGAGGGAAGGGCCCTGTGAGGGAAGGGACCTATGAGGTAAGGAGCCATGAAGTGAGGGACCTGTGAGGTAAGAGGTCTCTGTGAGGTGAGGAAACTTTTAGATTATGGGACTGTTAGGTTAGGGGCTGTTATGTTAAAAGGCTTTTAGGTTAGAAGGTTGTTAGACTAGTGGGCTGTTTTGTTAGAGAGCTATTAGATTAGGAGGCTGTTGAGTTAGGGGCCTGTATGTCAGGGGGACTGCTCAGTTAGGGGCCTCCATTCAGTTCAGACTGTCAGATTCAGGATACTCAGAATCAGGTGCTCAGATCTGAGGAAAATGACCACCAACCAAGCCTAGATCCCAGCTGGTCCTCTTTGCCCCATTCCAGCAAAGCTGCTAAAGCAGGGGTCTCAAACTCAATTTACCTGGGGGCCGCAGGAGGCAAAGTCGGGGTGATCCTTGAGTGCAAAGTCAGTAGTAAGCCTTGAACATTGGGGGGTGTGACCCAAACAACTAAAACAAAACAAAAACAGATTCCTCTAGGGCAGGGCCACAAAATGTTGTACGGAGGGCTGCAAACGGCCCGAGGGCCGAGAGTTTGAGACCCCTGTTAAAGTGTCTGGGATGGTGGTGGTGAAGGGGGGTGATGCTCCACCTGACGCCACAGGGGTGTGGCTGGGAGCAGAGAGCACTAAGCTTATCCTTTAGCATGGCTTCATGAGTCACCCAGCTCAGCCCCCATTAGCAGCTCCTTCCTGCCAGCTCCGACATTGGAGCCCTTGGGACTCCCCTATCATGCTGGAAAGACTGTGCACTCTGCAGCTCAAAGATTCCATCAATTCCCAGTGGGTACTGTGCCCTGGGGGTGCTGTTCACCAGTAATGGTGGAAATAGTTCCTCAATGTCTCCCTGCAAGGTGCTTAGCCCCAGTTGCCCTGAGGATCAGGCCACAGTCCTGCCTATGCACCTACTGCTGCTCTACTGGGAAAAAGGGCATCTCTGATATGCCTTCAGGCCAGCAGCACTCTGACCTTCCTGACAGGGGCAGGGAAAGCTGATAGAAACCCCAGGGGATACCCCTCAGCCATATACATGTGTGACTGCTGCTCCTGTGTCACCTCCCCTCCCCACCCCCCAGGTATTCCTCAGTATGTAGAACATTGAGGAACTGTGAGTTCCTCCTCTGCCCCATGCACCAGGCACTGAGAAAAGTGAAGAGAACTAAGGCGCTGAGGGGCATTTGCAGTGGCCAGGTGGGAGGAGAGGGCTGGGGCAGGAGAGCAGTGGGTGCCCCCACTGCCACTACCCCTCCCCTGCTGGAGCCTGGAGTCTCAGCAGACCACTGGCACCAATGGGCCTGCCTGAGCAGATGGGTGGTGCGAAGGGAATACTCATGGATGCATGTGCTCCTGTGTGTACATATGTGGACATATGGGCCTGCTGTGTACATGCACACCAGGTACATGTGTGTAGGCACATGTATTTGCATGCGCATGTTGCACAAACATGTAAATGCTTGCATGTGATCACATGTGCCTTATATGTATGTGCACATGCATAGTGCATGCTCGTGAGTGTACTTGCTGTGTGTCTTACTGTGTATGCGCATGTGTTCATACATGTACATGCATGTGTACGTGCCCACATCCTGAGACCCAGCACTGCCCCAGGACACTGGTGTGAAGTGCCATGAGGCTGAAGTGGGTGGAGCTTGTGGGAAAGAGTGGAGGTTCTGATCAGTGTGGGTCACAACCCACAGGTCTCTGCTGGGGGGGGTCTGACCTTGGTTGACTCTCAGACACTAAATTGAGACTGGAGTGGCACTGTCCCCTGTTCCCTGACCTATCTTACTTTGGGGTTCTCCATTACATTAAACGGAAGGGGATGAAGCCTCTTTTGAGGAAAGGGAAGTGTTTTTTCTGTAAGACATTACCCACAGTGTGGCAGGACCCAGGCTCCTCATTCCTGACTCTTCAGATTCTGGATTCTAGGTTCTGCCTTAAAGGAGGCTCCTAGCACTATACCTCACTCTGAGTGAACAAGACTGAGGTTTCCTCAGTCACTGGCAGCAGTCTGAGTCTACTCTGAGTCCCTTCCCCTGGCAGAGAGATCTTGGTGAACATGAGCACAGATGGACATTCCAGAACAAAGACCAGTGGTGGGTGACCTAGGCAGGCCATAGGGCCAGACACCACCCCCAGGTCTCTCAAGTGGTTGGACACCAGCACTGTATGGCTGGCTCCATTCCATCTTGTCTTTGCACATCATGTCTTCTGGGGGATCCTCCAGGGTCACAGCAGATCCTGCCCTTGACGTGCCAAAAAACATACTTGAAACAGAGCTGGCACACAGGGTGGATATGGATATCCAGAGCCAGAGCAGGGCCCATGTCTACATACTGTGCTGGCAGCTGCAGGCCATGAACACATCTATGATAAAGCCATGAATGATTCTGACAGGCATGAGCGGAGGCTGTGAGGTCATTGGCCACAAGTCTCCACAAGTTGGAGTCTCAGAGCCACCGTGTGGCCTGGCATGGCTGCTGTTGGCATCGACCTCTCAGCCCCAAGCCCCACTGTTGGAAGAAAATGAAGCTGCCTCTGTTAGTTCTGTTTAAAAAAATAGCAGAAAGTGTTCATAAATGTTTAACCCCCCCCCTTTTCTTTTAAACCTGATAGTTCGATTGAAAGGCCCCGATCTCTGAAATGCCACTCTTCAAATGCTCTCCTGTAGGCACTGAGCTTAAAAAAAAATCTCTTCGTGTTTCCGCCCCCCTGATCTCTGAATCTGTTTTGAGAAACGAGCATGGCAATGTTTGCAAATCACCTGTCATCGGAGTTGATGTGATGGGGGCTTAATTAATGATAAGACCAACAACAATAACAAGGGCCGCATAAGTCCCTTCATCGGTTCACTATGGAAAGACTCTCTGTTGAACTCTGTGCCCAGGACAGGGACAAAGCCTGTGTGTGAGCCTGGGCACAGAAGGCCCATGAAGGCCTTGAAGGAGTCATGGAGGCCAAAAAGGATCCATGAAGGCATGTTTGCCACTGCCTTGTGAATACTTCACCCCTCCATGTCCAAAACCCCACGATCCACTGCAGTTCACATGCCACAGACATGCTTGGCTCTGGCCAGCTCCACCACAACCCAGCAGAGTCACTATTCACACCAGTTCTTCCCACCAGGCAGGTGCCACTGGGGGTGCTGTAAGAGGCCTGCAATCTTGGGTTCTTCAAGAAAGCCGGTGGCCAGACTTGCTGGCACTGGGGTGGGAAGTTAATTGTAATCATTGTCACATCCAGCCAGTTACATCTTATCCCCAGCAATTAATGATTCAGGGGAGCTGGGTCCTGGAGGCAAACAGGGACAAAGATCCACTGAGCTATTCTTGATTCCCGGGGATCCCAACATGGACCCTTCTGTGAAGGAGGAGAGAATCCTAGCAGAACCAGGGCTGCAGGCACAGTGGGCTGAGGGGGCAACAAAGATGGCACACCTGATGCCTGATCTTCGAACCAAGCAGGAGGCTGGTCACAGATGACTATAGGATGGACATACAGATTCCACAGTCATAGGTGGGGGGACTGAGTCCCCTTTACAGTGGTTGTCTGTGTTTTAGCAAGTAGACACTCAAATAACAAACCCATACCCACACTCAACACAGTACCACAACATATTCATATCACAGGTCTGATTTCCAGGGGCCTCAGGATTAACCTTTGGTCTCTGCTTCACACACACACACACACACACACACACACACACACACACTTTATTTATTTTTTTTTACATCTGGCCATGGTTGTCAAAAGGAAATTAATCTTTTGAAGCCAAATGAAATTTGGGCTTCCCAGCACTAGCCACTAATGAAAAATGCATTAATGGGGAACATCGGAAAAACCTCTGGTGCCCATGCCAGAGGGTACATTTAAATAATTCTATGAATATAGATCAATAAAACTAATTTACTTATAGCCTTTGTACACAGTATTCAAATCTGAATAGAAGTCATTTGTATTACAATGTTTTGTATTAATTTGAGGTATCTATTGTTTTACATATTAAATTCATCTCGGTCTCTAGACAAAACTCATAGACTTATGGAAGCCAGGGAGCCTGGGGGTTGAGAGTAGCAATGCTGGAAGGTCAGGGGCCAGCCTGGTGCATAGGCTTCAGGGGATGAGGGTTAGGGCAGCACTGAGGATTTAGGAACAGGACTTAAATATTCAAGCTCTGAGCCCCTGAAAAAGGCTCCCCAAGTCTCCAGGGATCAAAACATTGTGAAATGGGTACCTACTAAATAGCAGCAGAAGGAGCCAGAGCAGACTAGCTCACACACAGGTGAAAAGGTGACTTCTAGTCTTGCATCTCTGTGTTCCCCTGGAGAAGGTGACTTCCTGTCCTAGATTCATATTCCTATGAGAGGTGACTTCATGTTTTGGTAAGGATCACAAGATCTCTGGTACTGTGGGAAGCCAGGCTCTTTTCTCCACTAGCCACCTACTCAGGGTATCCAAAGCTCATTTATTTTTTTATTCTATCCTAGTCAGGGACATCAAAAACACAGATGTTAACACCCCTGCACTCTGCCTGCAGCTGGACATATGGAGTGATGGTGGAGAATCAGACAGCTGAGCTTGACAATTCAGCCAGGAAGCTAGACAATGATTCAAGCCAAAGAGCGAAGCCCCGAGTTTTGCCCTTGATGCAGCCTACATGGGGGTAGAACCAGAGGCTCTGCACTCTTTGGTCTGGTGCAGCCTGGGGCATGCAAGCACCAGGGCCAGGGCATACCACCAGCCCCAGCCAGATGCCCAAGAGCAGGTGTGATCACATACAGGACAATTTCCACTGGCAAAAACCATTAACACATGTATTTTGCTCAACCTTCTCATTATCATCATCATTATCTCCCGTAGTGCTCATCCCATACCGCAATAAATAATAATAAGATCTCACATGTGCAAAGGGCACTCAAACATTTTCAATCATGTCCACAGCCATTATGGCTCAGGGCTGATCCTTAGAAACCGTGAGTTTCTGAAAAGGGGAAAAAAGACTCATAATCACATGTCCCTTGTGCAGTCCATCTAATCTATTCTAAGATTTCATGGCTGGGGCTGGAGTGATAGTGCAGCTAACATGGTTGCAACCTCTAGCCTGGCACTGCTGAATTCTGGGGATTCTGATCTGTGCCACTTGGGTGCACCCTAATTTTCCTCATCGTGCTCACATTTATGCCTTTTGGCAAGGTGCACCCATCCACAGAGCGATTCTGCCATCTCATTGGCAGCCACCTGTGGCCTCTGGTTCTGCATCTCCTTCTATGGAGTGTTGTTCTGCCCATGTAGATGCCATCCCCCATCTTAGTCAAGGATCCATGCTGGGGAGTTGGCTGTTCCTGGGCAATGCACAGTTAGAGCATAGGCTGGATTTGCCCTCGCTGGCCCAAAACTTGGTTCAAAGGAAGCCACGTACCTACCCCTGTCTGCATCATGGGAGGTAAGCCAAGGGCATTGCTCAGAGCCAACTTATGCAACCAATGAGACCAATCTGAATGTCGGGCCTGACCCAGGCTTTTACCCCATTTAGAAATACCACTGAGAATGCTTGACCAGGAGCACCAGGCACAGGGTCAGCATACAGACTATCTTGGTTCCTGTCCTGCCCAGACACCTTCCTGGCTAATGAGCTTAAGAATGAAGACCCAGCTGTTTCATGGGGCTCCTCATCAAGCACCCCTGCTCCAGTTTGTGACCCCAAGACCCACCACCTTTTCCCTCTCCTAGGCCAAACTGTTCTCAGACATTCTGGCCAAGCAGCCCCGAGTGGACTGAAGGGGCCCACAGGGTCTGTTCTCCACTGCTCAGCTTCCCTCAGCCCAGTAACAAAGCCGGTTTTATTTTTTTATATTTTTATTTATTTATTTATTTATTTATTTGTTTGTTTGTTTTACCCCCACCCCACCTCACTCACAAAGCCGGTTTTCTTTCCTCCCTGCTGACTTCTCAGCTCCCTTAAGCCTGTTCGTTCTTTATCATGGTCCTTGGCTTGTCGTGGATCCTCTATTTTTATTTCTGAAAATTGTCTTGGGCCATAGAATCTGCCTCAGTTTCCCCTGTTGTGCACGGGGGTGGTGGTTCGTATTTCACTGGAGCCTCATGTGTGGAAGGACAGGCAGCGCCCCCCATGAAACTGTTCTTCACATGGTCTGTCAGTTACTATCCAGCACTCTTCTCCTTTCCAAGACTAGGCACCCGCCATCACATACACCCTCCCCGAGGCAGTGACCTCGGGGGCCCACTGGGACACAGTCCATCGGCTCACTCAAGGAGGGAGGATTCTGGAGGGGACAGTGTGCTTATTTGTGCAGAAGGGGTCCAACCAGGCCTTCGGGAGGCCTCTCCCCCATCTACAGCCCAGCAGGGCTCTGAAGACACCCTTCCCCAGGGCACCCCGACTTTGAATGGGAATCTAGGGTCACATGTACATGTATGCATGCAGTCCCTATGCTGTCTCCCACAACCTTTTGCTGTAGATTGGCCATCCGCCCACCCCCAGCTCCAGTGGGAAGAACAAAAGACAGCAGAGTTGCCGCTGCCGTCTAGTCTCCTCGCCTTTCCCTTGGCCTCCCTGTGACCTGCTACGGGGTAGGGGCTACAGCCTCCGCCTCCCAAAAGTGGCCCAGTCTGTGCGGGCTCTAGCTCCCCCTCATTCTCCTCCACATGCTAGTGTCACCGCCCAGGAACCCCCAGTGCCTCCAGCCCCCCCCCCACAGCTCCGGCGTCTGCCTCCCCCGTGTCCCTCGGGGCACCCCTCGTCCTCCCGCTGCCAAAGATTTACTGCCGACAAGGTCTTAGCTGGGCCAGGATTTATTCCTCCGGATGAAATGATTTCCTTTTAATTAGTTCAATGCCCTGGTCATTCCAAAAGCAGAGAAAGGGTGGAATGAGAGCGCACGAAAGGCAAAGGGAGCTGGACAGTCTGAGGGCCCCCCCCCCATGTTTGCTCACACAAAGAAATCCTTTCCCGGACCAGCTGCAGCACTGAGGTGCCCCAAAGCTGTTCTTGCCACCGTCAATGCCCGACACCCCCACGAGCTGACCCAGGCTGGCAAGCTGGGCTCTGTCCCTCCCGCACCCCTGGTTCCAGGCTCTGTGGAGGGAGGGGGGCGCTTGGCAGATTGTGGGGAGGTTTCATTGCATACACACACACCCCAGATGGCGGCTGCATGAGAAGGGGGAACCAGCAACACGAGAGTTATTTTGAGAACCAAACGAGGAATCTGCATATGGCCCGATTTTTCATCCTCAATGAGGCTCTTGCATGTGACAACGGGGGTCGGGGTGCTGAGGGGAGCGCTGACGGCTCTCGTGAATTTCCCTGAGGAAGAGAGAAAGAGACAGCCCTACCCCACACACTTCCAAACCAAGAGGATGTGGGTTTTCTGCCTTAGCACAGAGCTGGGGCGGGGAGGGGGGCAGCCATCCTGCCCAAGATCTGAAAGAAAGGCTTTGGAGATCTGGGGTGCTGTGGTGCAGGCCTGAGGCTAGAGGAATGATGCACTCAGAGAGGGCGGGGTGGGGGCCTGTGAGAGTGGGTGTAGCCTGCAGAGATTGTTAAAAGGGGCCTGAGCGTGGCCAATAGTGAGAAGGTCTCTAGTATCACAAGGCAGTGAGTGGCCTGTGAGCAACTCTCATAGCCACATCCAGGGCTGCAGAGGTTCTGGGCACTGGGGCCAGGTGCCCTGGGGAAGCAGAATCAAGCCTTATCTTCCCGGCCCAGATGCAGAATTCAGGGCACCCCAACGGCACAGCAGAAACCAAGTGCCCTGTGGAGGTGGCTGAAGAGAAGGCGCAAGAGAGATCTCTTTCCTCCTCCACCTCCTCTTCCTCTTCTTCCTCCTCAGGTGTCACCAGACCAGAGGACCCACCAAGAAGCCCTGAAGCACCTGGAGCCAAGTTTTGGAAGATGAATCTCTCCAAGACTAGAAACCCACTTTGGAGGTTGACTGGGGAAGACAAGTAGTAAGATAGTAAGGGGGCCATAAGAGAACCAGCCCAGTGCCAGACACTGAACCTCTTACCTACATTTCCTCCCAGGGCTTCCCAGCATGGGATATGCCCCGCACCCATGACCTGCCATCTTTCCACTCTCACAAGCGGCCCATCTCCTTTCCATGTCCACATGATCTGCCTGAGAGGACAGAACCCCAGGCTGGAACAGGATTTCCAGGCTCTGAGTAGCCGCCTGCCCCCTCCATGTGGCCATAGGTCCAGAGAAAAGGGACAGCTGGGGTTCCCTCTCCGAGCAATTACTTAAATGGTATGATGGCCCAGTCTCCGAGGCAGGACGTGACCTTTCCTGACATTGCGGCTGTGGCCACATCCGTTAGGCTGACAGTTAGAGTGAGCTGGCCGGCTGGGTGATGGATGGGGCTGAGTCAGGCCTCGGGCACCAGCGTCATGGGCGACAGAGGCCCACAGAGCCCCCCCGAATTGTAAGAAAAGGACAGGCTCTGTGCCCACCATACCCCATATTCTGGGGGCCCTGCTGGTGGGAGCAGGGAGAGTCCAACCCCATCCACCCCTGTGTGAAGTGCAGGCAGCACAGGTCCCAGCCACCCTCAATTCCCCTCCATAGGCTGGATGCTGGGTGGGGATTGGGGTGATAGGCAGAGTTGGAAGACCAGCCTTGGCCTCCATGAACCTGCATACCCCATGGAGAAGGAGTGATAGTTGGGTGTCCCCCCTTCATCACCCACCTCCCACCTCTGCTGTCTGCCCATAAGAGGTCTGGGGGGCTGCTGTGGTCTGTCCCAGGTGCAGCCTTGCTGCCCTCACAGGAAGAAGAGGTTTCAGGACCCAGGCTATGCCCCTGCTAATTCTCAGGCTATGAACTCAGCTAGCAACCAGTCACTCAGGTATGAGTAACTGGAGGGATACCTGGAAGATGGGAGACAGGCACATCCAGAGCCTGTGGGGCTTCTCTGGACCCTGAGCCCTAAGACCAGACTGACCTAGAGGGCTGGTCCCTGACCTGGAGTGGATGCAGAGTCTGGACCACACCATCCATTACCAAGAAGGAGTGAAAACAAGTTGTGGGGATCCTGGTGGGGCTACCCTGCATCAAGAAGGCTGTGCTCAGGGGAGAAAGAGTGGGTGTAGGTAGTGGGGCTTCAGGTGCTAGAATAGGAAGTGTCAGTAAAGGCAACATTGAGGTCTGATTGCAGCTCAAAAGCAGCTCCAGAAGATTTTCTACAGGTCACAGGAGGCCATGGAAGGTCATAGAAGGCCACAGAAGGTTGCAGAAGGCCACAGCAGCTTCCAACCTCCTCCTTACCTTCTATCTCCCTCCTCCTCCTCACTCCACTCTTGTCCTGCAGTCTGGGCTGAGTAGAGGCCCAGCCCCCAGGTTAAAGGAGGGGCTTAACATCCCAAAGCAGACTTGGCCCAGTCAACCCCTGTACCCTAAATGCATTGGGCAGAGCCCAGCCAACATATTGTCAAGGGTAGGAATGGGAGGAGGAGTTCCAAGGCAGCCTGGCTGTCCTTGTCTGCCCACAGCTCCTCAGGACAGCAGACAAGGAGGATGGAGAAGAGAATCTACAGTCCCTGGTGGGCTGGTCCAGCCTTGGTTTCAGGCTCCTACAAGCTCAAGGTGAACATGGGGGAACTGGAAACTGGAAAGCTATGACTATATATACACAGATGAGATGGAGGGAAGGCGGCCAGAAATGGTGGATGGCACAGGCAGAACACGGGGTTTCCCGCAGGCTCACAACTTAGGGGTCTCCATAGTGGGGACACCTGACGGCATGTGTGGCTCTGTTGGTAGAGAACACATGTGCACACCACAGACATGAAGTACAGAAACACACGTAGGCACCATCTGCCCAGCAAAAAGTGATAATGCCTCAGCAGACACTCACAGTTTTGGGGGCTCCTTCCAAACACAAAACCGTGGCAGGCCTGAAGCTGCCGGGAGCCCATCAAACCTCCATGAGTCTGCCCAGATCCCTCACACACATTGTCTATGTCTGTGGGGTGCTGGATTTACCTTACCTTCTCCTACCAAGTCACTAGTCACTGGGCAAAGGCCCCCAATTCAACTTTAAATCATCTTTATGTAACCATCTCCAGAAAGGCCACATTCCAGACATAGTTCACCCCACCTCTTCACTGAGAGCCACAAGCACACCGACTTCCAGACCTCAGTTCTAGAGATAGTCTGAAGGTGGAAAGACGAATTTCCTGGGTGGAAGGAGTGGTGGCTCAGTGTAGAGAAACCCTGTGTGTGTGCAGTATAGGAGGTGTTCTGTGTCCCACCCTACCCATTTCTGGGCCAGGCCACACTCTGGTGTTGGGGTGAGTGACTCAGAAAAGCAGGTGAGGTGCAGATGCACACAGTCCTCAGGGTGCAGTGCAGCCTGCCTTCACAGTGTGTGAGCCCCTCTTTCCCCACTCTGCTGTCCCCTCCCCCACTATTTCCTTGCCTCTCCTATTCCCCTTGCAAAGCTCCTGATGGCACGAACCATGGTGGTGGGGGTGGTTAGAGGCAGAATGACTTCCCGCTATTCAAGTCCTTCCTTCTCCCTAGGAGCACTTTTCCAGCCACACACAGGCAACTTCAGGGGTTCAAGGGCCACAGGGCAGGCTTGTCTTTGGGGGGCTCAGGGCGGGTTTCTGCCAGCCATTGCTGCTGTGGCATGCGTGGGAAAGAGAGGGCATGCTACTTCGCACCTTATCTAATAACGGGCTGGTGAGAGGTTTCAATTAAGTAAGTGAGTGATGATTAAAGTGGCATTTAAATGAAATTCATCATCCTATTCTTGGGCTTGATCGCCATTTGTGGAAAACATGAGAAAACTCACTGAATAGAAAGCAGGGTTGGGGGAATGATGGAAAGTGATTCTGTGATGAGAATTCTTATTTTTCTGCTCGTGCCCTTGCCAACTAGACCCCAGCCCTGCTTGTTTCCTTCTGGTTCTGCAAACACCCTCCCATGTCCCATGTCCTCACTGCAAAGCTATTCACGGCAACCCCCTCCTCATTTCTACCCCTTTCCATGCCTCCCTCCTTCTGCTCTCACATGCTATATATACATATATATATGTGTGTATATATATATATTTATATATATATTACTACTGAAGCTAAAATGTAAATCTCCAGATTGTGAGACATATTTGGCGTATGCTGACCCCAAACCCTGAATCAAATCAATGCTCCTCACTTAGAACTGCATCCTCCGGGCATAGAGCAGGGAGTCCGGCACCAGCTCCCCGAATTTCCACCCTGTCCTCTCTTGTCCACATTGAACTCCAGAGTTTGGGAAGAAAGGAGGCTTATCTGCCCTGCTCAGGGCCACACTCTGCACACCCCCTACAGACAGCTGGCACCCAGGACTATCTAGAAAAGGAAGGAAAGAAGGAAGGAAGGAAGGAAGGAAGGAAGGAAGGAAGGAAGGAAGAAGGAAGGAAGGAAGGAAGGAAGGAAGGAAGGAAGGAAGGAAGGAAGGAAGGAAGGAAGGAAGGAAGGAAGGAAGGAAGGAAGGAAGGAAGGAAGGAAGGAGGAAGGAAGGAAGGAAGGAAGGAAGGAAGGAAGGAAGGAAGGAAGGAAGGAAGGAAGGAAGGAAGGAAGGAAGGAAGGAAGGAAGGAAGGAAGGAAGGAAGGAAGGAAGGAAGGAAGGAAGGAGGAAGGAAGGAAGGAAGGAAAAGAAGGAAGGAAGGAGAAGGAAGGGGGAAGGAAGGGAAGGAAGGAGAGGAAGGAAGGAAGGGAAGGAAGGAAGGAAGGAAGGGAAGGAAGGAAGAAGGAAGGAAGGAAGGAAGGAAGGAAGGAAGAGGAAGGAAGGAAGGAGGAAGAGAAGGAGGGAGGGAGAGAGGAGGTCTGAGAATCCCTGGCGACCCACACTTTCTGATATGCCCAGACCAATCTGTCCTATGAGTTTCTCACTCAGCATTTGCCACCTCAGCCAGAAAGTTCACTCCTAACCAGAGTCCCATATTCTGTCATTCCAAGGAGAATCAGGGCCAGTTCTGGTCCACCACAAGCCAGTCTTCTGGGTCTGGCCATCCCCAGGCCCCGCGGCACAGCCTCACACCCTGGCCTCGGTCCTCCGGGGGCTGATTTTATTGCACTGCGGCCCACCAGCTCTGCTCTGCCACGTTGTGGGTGGGAGGAGGCGTCTTTATTAGAGTTATTTATTTTTAACCTTCTCCCCAGGGCCTCGCGGCTCCTTCACATAGATCCGATTATCTCCTATTATTGTCATCGCCCACTGAATGCAGAACGGAAATCACGGGGCGGCCGCACACATACCACGAGGGAGGCGAGGCCGCGCAGCTGCAAGAGTCAAGAGCTGCGAGAGGGAGAGCCTCGCAGGGCGGGCCTGTCTTCCGAGATGACAGAGTCCTGGCAGGGTAATCACGGGCCAGGGCTGCTCTCCACAATGGCTGGCGTGGCTGGGGGCGTGCATGCATGTGTGGGTGCAGCTGGGTCCCCACCGAATAAGGCTCTTTGCAGAAGGGAGCGGGACGGGAGCCAGGCCCAAGTGAGGACAGAGAAGGTTGCTGTGTGCATGTGTGTCCTGGCTTCAAGGGGCTGAGAGCAAATGGACAGGTCCCAGGTCCTGGGACAATGGGACACAATCCCCCATAACATCCCTCTCTAGGCCTGAAGCATCTCTTTTGTCTTGGTTGGGCTCTTCTTATTTTGGTCTTGGGCAACACCCAATAGTGCACAGAATTTACTCCTGGATCTGTACTCATGGTCTGAATGTAAAGATTAAATTGCAGATTTTCTGCTCTGCTCTCCCTGGACTTTTGAATTAAGAAGTGCCTTATTGGGGCCTGACTGATAGGACAGTGGGGAGGGTCCTTGCATTGCATGCAGCCAACACAGGTTCAATCCCCAGCACTGCATAGAGTCTTCAGAGCTCTGTCAGGAGTTAGCCCTGAGCACCCTAGAGAGTGACCCCCAAACAAATTCAACATAAGGCCCTGAAATCCCAATGCCAATGTTCACATCCTAGCTTGCCGGACAGGAAACACAGTTACAGCATCAACTTCTGGTCATGCAAACAAAAAGTCACATGGGCATGAAGCGAAGCGTAGGGACAGGAAAGCTTCTGCCTTGTCATACTCCACCCCCAATACACTCTATATCCCAAGCACAGTTATTTTGAGAGGATGCTTTTTACTAAGGTAAAGAAAACAGAGGAGAGAAAGAGAGAGAGAGAGAGAGAGAGAGAGAAAGAGAGAGAGACAGAGACAGAGAGAGACAGAGAGACAGAGACAGAGAATCCCTCTGCTTAATGGGGCATGGAGAGGTGTCCTTCAGGGCCATGCTCAGTTCAGAGTTGCTCCTTTTCCCCAGTAAGACAGAGTGACATGGCCGTATCATACCTACCTGTGTGTAGAAAGACCAGAAGGACCCGTGCAGGGCAAAGACCTGCACCAGTGGGTCTGCATGGCCCATGGAAATGGTGAGAGTCGAAGAATCTGGGCCTGTGGTCAGAGGCCAGAACTTGGGGTGCTTATCGTCTCCTACATTGTAAACGAAGCCAGATCCCAAGATATAGAAGCCGCTGATGAGGTTGGATCTCAGAGTAGAGCACTCACAAAGAAGCATCCACCAGCCACTTTGGAAGAGTAACTCCATTTATTTTAGGTTGGAAAGAGATTTTTATATTAGGGGAGAGTAAGGTGGAGAGTGAGATGTAGACTCTGTGTCAGCCAATCAGGTAAAATGTGAAGGGGGTTAAAACTGGATATGCTTCTGTGTTTAGGGAAGACAGGGTAAGGGGATTAGGGAAAGCAGGGTGTGTGTTCTGGGTGTTAAGACAGTATGTGCTATGCTACATCGGAAGTGACTCACCCAATATGCACTGATTCCAGAGACCACTGTACACACAGCCTCTAAGTAGATCATAGAGACCCAAACCTGCGCAGATCCCGAGTACTCAATGGGCCGGGGATTCCACAGCAATTATGGCTCTGTGTCTGCTGTCACTTGTGCATTTATGATCTGTGAGCAGCCAAATTGGGCTCACGCCATCAATGCTTCCCTGTTCATGAACTATCACCACGAAAACGCTTCCTCTCAGACACCATCGAAGTGGACTTGAAGTGCCAGAAATGATAGGGGCTACTTCTGGGCTGTCCAGAAGATCAGAACTGATGGCCATGGGGCTCCAGCCACATACACATTCTAGCCAACACCCAAGCCCCAGCAGCAGTCTATAATGAACTTCCCTATAGGACTTTCTGGGCCTGCTCAGGCACCCAAAGGGTGTCAGTCATGGGAGAATAGGAGAACAGCCACACACACACACACACACACACACACACACACACAGAGAGAGAGAGAGAGAGAGAGAGTATCCCAAGGCAGTGGGTAGAGAACAACTCAATGCAGCCTACCCTGGCAGAGACACACAGATTCAATCTGGACTCCCACCAGTGGATAAAGCACTTGCCTTGTATACTGTTGACCTGGCTGGATCCATGGCACCCCATATGGTCCCCCAAACCCTATCAGAGTGACCCTAAGCTGAGAGCCCTGCATAAGCCCCAAGCATGTCTGGAGAGATAACCCAATAAAAGAAAAATCCTTTCTCTTGTGGCCCGTGTATGTTTCCCTTCACCAAACTGCCAAAGTGTCTGCACTGAGCCTCAGCTAGGACACCGGGAGCTATGTCCACGCTAGGCAGGCTCTGGGGCACTCACAGCCAGCAGAGTATCACCTTTCCCAGGTACCTGCAATGGGCAGGTAGGCCTGCAGCATCGAGGGCACCCCCAGTCTACTAGGGATGTAGACAAGTATGGGCCAGCCAACTGCATGCACACTCCAGTCACACCCAGTATAATTCTGGAACATTCCTGTGTCGAGTCCCAGGATCTGTGACCATCAGGGTGTGGCTCAGGCCACAGTCTATTCTCAGAGCTGCAGCAGTGACCCAGGGTTCGGTTCCCGTGGCCTTGACACTTACCATGCACCATGTGTGGCTGCAGTTGGGGGTGCGGGTGGCACCTCTGCTCTCCCCCAGGGCTTGGCGAGGACCCACGGGGTGCACGAGGGCAAATGAAGCCCCCATGGGGAAGAAGCACAGAAGCCAAGTGTGGCCTTTCTCCGAGGCTGCAGGCACCAGGTGACCTGCGGCTCACAGCTGTCCCATCACCACAACCAGGTGGTCATGCAGCTGTCACTCCAGGCTGCCCAACCACCTGGCGACATGGAATATTGTTTGGGCAACACTGGGCATGTGCACAACTTTACAGTGCAGCGTCCTGATATTTTTTTGGGGGGAGCACACCCGACGGTGCTCAGGGGTTACTCCTGGCTCTGCACTTAGAAATCACTCCTGGAAGGCTCAGGGGACCATATGGGACGCTGGAGGTCGAACTTGGTCTGACTCGAGTAGTCCGCATGCCAAGACAAATGCCACCACCATGCTATCGCTTCGGCCCTGCAGCGTCTGGATTTAAGATACAGCATTGGGATCTGAGACTCACCATCCTGATTAGAATGTGATGTCCATATTTGAGATGTAGCTTCCAGATTGGACATGAAGCATCAGGATTTGAACCACTCTGGACTTGGGGGGCACAGAGAAATGTTGCAGAACTTAAACCAACAGCTCCCCCATGGATCCAATGCAGTTACCTGTAAGCCTCTGTGAATCTGTGGAACAGAGGCTTTGGGAAGTGGGAGTCCAGAGGGGACATGGCACTGCTCCACCATCTCCTCTCTCCGGCTGACAATTTCTCACCTTCCACCGACTTCCTCCTGGCGCCGCCCCCCCCCCGAAATTAATTTTAGATGGGGCTCTGTGCTTTGGCTGACATTCAAAACTGTCACCTCCATGCACACATTAACTCCGAAGCCTCTGTCATCCCTCACATTAAAATTCTATCATCAGGAGTCAGCACAGTTTGACTCAGCAAGCTAAGGGGCTGGCTTGGAGTGCGGCTGTGACAGCGGCCGTCAAGTGTGACAACGCCGGTCAGCATGACAGCCGGGGCACCCTCCTTAGAACTCACCGCCGGCTTGTTGACCCACCAGAGAAGGTCACTCTGGGAGCCCATGAGAAGGGACATCGAGATCCGCAGACAGTCTCTGGGTGCCATGGCCCTAGTCCATGGGCTAACCCACATTCCCTTGGGTCAGAGGCTTAGCTGTGGCCCCATAGAGCCACTTTCTTTCTTTCTTTCTTTCTTTCTTTCTTTCTTTCTTTCTTTCTTTCTTTCTTTCTTTCTTTCTTTCTTTCTTTCTTTCTTTCTTTCTTTCTTTCTTTCTTTCTTTCCTTTTTTTTTTTGTTTTGTTTTGTTTTTTTTGGGTCACACCTGGCAGTGCTCAGGAGTTACTCCTGGCTGTCTGCTCAGAAATAGCTCCTGGCAGGCACGGGGGACCATATGGGACACCGGGATTCGAACCAACCACCTTTGGTCCTGGATTGGCTGCTTGCAAGGCAAACGCCGCTGTTCTATCCATAGAGCCACTTTCAATAATGAATGCAGAACACTGGATACAGTGCTGGGTGAGGCACTGGCCTTATACAAGGCAGACCTAGGTTCGATCTCCAGCATCCCATATGGTCCCACCAAAGCCAGGAATCAACCCTAAGCACCTCTGGGAGTGGCCCAATAGTAAAGAAACAAAACAAAATGGTCTTTGAAGTGCTCCACGGGATCTTGACGTAAGACTGAGGGTGATGTTTGCAGAGGCCTGGGGGCCCTGGGAGCCAGTCATGCCCTCCCCCTTTTCCTGGACCCATCTAAGCACAGGGTGGGGAACAGAGGCTGCACTTTATGGTGGGGTAGCTGGCCACCCCTGATTTCCACCTCACCTTTCCCCTCTCAGACTGAACTCTGCAAGGACTGAGACAATAAGACCAAGCTCTCAGGAGAAATGCACCCCTAGGTACTCATCCCACCCCGCCCTGTCTTTTCCCTTCATTTGACTTTGTGTGCTTGGAACCCTGAAGAAAGGGACAGGGACAGATCCTCACCAGTGGCCTAGCCCCAGGCCAGTCTCATCTGTACCCTGTGACCTGAGTAGGCCTCCAGTATGGAACGCCTGGCTCTGGGGTAAATTCAGAGGCACCTTCTCTCTTCCCTGGGGGGCTGGGACCATGTCGAGAATAGTCATGCCTGTGAAGACCCCAGGATCTTGCTGACATCGGAGAAACACCGAATTTCATTCAATGGGTCTTATCCAAGACGTGTAAACCGCTCATGCTGCTTTTTTTTTTTTTTTTATCACTTAAAACACATGGATAGAACCTTCTCAGACAGCTTTTTTGCACCTATCAAGAGGTGAGTGTGATTTGGGCCCTTTTTGTTTCTTTGAAACATGGCATATCAAGATTCTTGACTTTTGTACCATAACATCATGACTCTCCATTTCTAAGAATCTCAGACTAAGTCCAAATTTATCTTTATAAATATAATTATAATTATCTTTATACCCAGCACCTCATGTTAGAAACCATGAGGGTCCCCTCTAATTCCACACCTCTGCTTTTCCCTCCAGTCAGATGTTGCAGCCTCCAGCTCCTAGTTGACAGCGAATGCTTGTGAAGTGCCAGCCTGGAAGTCTTCCACACAGGCCCCGGATTCTGCTCCATCTGTGCCAGCCTCATGGTAGACACCTGCTGCTTTTCCTCTGAAGAAGGCAGTCACCAATTCCTCTCTGTTCATGTCTTTCCCAGCAGCACAAGTTTCACTTTGCTGAGGCTTCTGTGATGTGGATGAGGAGGGTTGAGTCTCCTCTGACCCGGTCACCAGCGAATGTACCCACAAGATCCAGGGTCTGCTCAGGGCTGGACTGTCTTCCAGATATAAATTCTACTTCTCTGGTGCTCTCCCTTCTCTGTGTGTCCCTGAGCATACAGTGGTTCCCTGCTGGCTTCGTATTTCAGTGATGTTGATGTAGGTGTGTGTGTGTGTGTGTGTGTGTGTGTGTGTGTGTGTGTGTGTGTGTGTGAGCCTCTAGAATTAGCTTTGTCAGGAGCATTGCTTTCTTGTTGAGGATGCACACGATTCCTTCCCGCCCTGCAGTTTGAATGTTCTGGCCTTTGCCTCCCCTGTCACACCCTCAGGAAGCTTTTGGTTTCTCATGTTGTTTCAGACATGAGGAGTGGGAGCAGCTCTTTGGAAGCATTTTTCATTTCTTCTGTAAAAAAAAAAAAAAAAGAAAAAGAAAAAGAAAAAGAAATCTGTTTTCCTTATGAGAATAGGTTCTGACAAATTGTGTTTCCCTCAGAATTTTCTGCATCCTTGCTGATTGAGACCTCATTTCCCTGGTTTTTTGCTGCTATTCGTTTCTCTCTTATGCTTGTGCTCAGCCCAATTTCTTTTAGAAAGTCTTATCACTAATGAGATCAGCCACTGTTGGTTCGTTGGCTCCTCACAGAAGGATCTGCTTATTGCACAGCCACTTTGCTCTTCCCTACATGCTATTAACCGCCTCCCTTTTGTTCTCCTTCCCCTCTTCCTCCTCCTCCCCTCCACCCCTCCTCCCTTTCTTCCCCCGCCTCCCTCTCCTCTTCCTCATTCCCTTCCTCTTCTTCATTCTCCCAGTCCTCCCCCCTCCTTCTCATCTTCCCCCACTTCTCCTCCCTCTCCCCTCCCTGTGCACCAAGTTGGGAAGATTCTCATTGATGCTGCAGCCATTCTCCCAACCCAGGCCTGAAAGTTTATCACAAGCGTTTTTGGAAATCAACTATTCTTGAGATAAACAAGCATGTTTCCATGTCCTCGCCTCAGTCCATAAGCCTCTTCTGTGTCCCCCATCAGCCACCTGCCATTCCTGTGTTTGCAGAGGCCAAAGGGAGAGGGGGTAAAGAACAGGTAGAGTTGAGGTGAGGGGGCTGCCCTGAGACTGAGGATAAGGAAATGCCGGGGGGGTGGGGTGGGGGTGGGCACAGGGTTGACGGGCCACGTATTTGCAGCTTTGAGCCACCCATAAGACAGGACCTATTTCTCCTTCTTCTCCTCCATCTTCGTCTTTGTTTTCTTTATCTTCTTTTTCTTCTTCATCTTTCATTTTCTCCTTCTCCTCCTCCTGCTCCTCTACTTCTCCCCCTCACAAAGTCTCGAACTCCGGGAAGTGTGCTCAGGGAGCCCTGTGTTCCCACATCCCTGGCAGGCACCCTGGGATGGGCTCATGCACTACGGGTGGCCCCTCGGGGTATGAAATTGGCTTGAACCATCTGGCTAGTATCAGTGACTAACCCGGGCACTGTGACTGGAAGGAAAAGGGAGCATCCTGCCAGCCATGGGGCGTTCGTCTTGCTGCTGGGGGCTCTGTCAGGCTTTCTGAAGCTCCACAGACACTCCATGGGGCCGCTGGGGGCAAAATATCCACCCCCTCTCATATCTTTAACCTCACCTCCCCCAGATGCTTAGCGAGGGCCCTGTGCATGTCCAGACAGGCTGTAGGGGGCGAACCTCCTCCAGGCTCCTGGTGGGCCCTTCCAGAAACCGGGTGTGCCCCTCATGCAGTGCCCCATCACTGACCCGTCCCACGGAGCTCCTGGGAAAGAGGCTGTATTTCACCAGCTTCTTCCCTCCTTGCAGCCGTGGGGCCTGGTGAAAGGTCGCTGGAAGGACATGCTGACAGATGGCACTAGGGTCACCAGGTCACCATGAGGCGTCGTGGTCTGGGTGCAGACGGGGCGGTGACTGAGGCCACTGTGATGGCACGTCTGCTCACACTTTGTGCCACCTGCACAGAATGCAGGAGGAGAAAAGGGAGGGAGGGAGAGGGAGGGAAAAGGAAGGAGAGGGAGAGGGAGAGGGAGAGGGAGAGGGAGACAGAGAGAGGGGAGAGAGAGAGAGAGAGAGAGAGAGAGAGAGAGAGAGAGAGAGAGAGAGAGAGAGAGAGACCAGCTTTAACCCTCTCGCTCTCAAAGCAGACCTCCCCTACAATTAATAAGCCACGGGGCTTTGTCTGGCCGAGGTGGGTCTTTATGGAGATTGTAAATAAGGCGACAAGCTGCCCTTTTACTGCCTTCGACACACACAAGTGGCAGCTTTATCCTTTTTCATTGACCCTTTGTCCGCCTTTGATTTACTTTCAAATCGCTTGTCATAGATTCTTGGAAAACATTTATTTTGGGGTGGAGGTGCTGGCCGTGGTGGGGAATATTCATTTCTCACAGCCATAGCCAGCTCTGCCCTTCCCCAATGGCCCTCGAGTTCCCAGGGCCTGGGCAGCAGGAGGGGAAAGGATCCAGGTGGAGTGGAGACTGAGGATCAGGAAGGGGCTCTCTGCAGGGCCTGGGGGGCCTGAGATAACAGGAGTGGGAGAAAGATCCAGACACAGAGATAGAGAGGAAGAGTGAACTCTCACATGGACACACTCAATGGATACCCATATAGACACACAAGGAAATACACACACGATACTTAGTCATACAGAAATGCAGACCCACACTCATGCACACTCACATTCTCTTGTGCACACACAGTACAAATGAACACACATGCAAATAAGCGTGTGCCCACACTCACACAGACACACTCATGCATTCACACACATGTGCATACCACATGACATTGGCATACTCAGCCCTCACACACATTCACATAAACTCACGGACCCCAGCACATGGACACTCTTGTACACTTGCACACTAGAGCACGCTGGGATATGGGAGATGAAGGAGGCTCCTGACACTGAGTCTAGGGCTGGCTGCCAGGAGAGCTCGAGGGACCTGAGCTTAGAAACAGCAGCTGAGGGTGAGGGGCAGGGCAGTACAGGGAAGGCTATGAGCTAGGGGCCTGGGACGGTGGGGGGGAGGGGCGCTGCGAGCCATGAGAGATTTGGGACGTGGCTCCTAGCCATGGCAGGCTAGGTTTCTCTGACCCCTCTGTGCCAGTCCCCCCCAAACAACACCCAAGCAAATGACGGGCTCTATGATGCCTCCATGTGACTCAGGCTCTCTGAGCCCCCCATGTCCGGTTCCCCCCTTGCACACATGCAGCCCCCCTCCTCCCCTGAAGCCTCAGTGATGGCTACAGAGAGTCACACGTTCTGTTGTCTAAGCAAAACTCCTCTGAGCCTAATGTGATTTGCAAGTCACCGGCCTGTCACCCCTCATCTAACTCTTAAATCTTCTCAACGAGGCCCGAACCCTGGCAGGGGGGGAGGTGCGCTGCACAATCTGGCTCGACCTCTTCTCCTCCACGCTGTGGGACTGTGAACATCTGCCCAGGGTCCCCGATCCTCCCTGCTGCCTACCTGGAGGAGAGATGCAGAGAGGACACTGGACTTAGAGCTCAGAGGCAGGGTCCCAGGGTCTGCTCCAGGCCTCACACCAGGCCCCTGCATCTCCTTCATATCCATGGGCACTGATACCAGAAGGGAGGGTGGTCCAGGTACCAGCCACAGGGCCATGCACCATGATGGAGATGGGACTGGGGGCCAGTCGAGAGCCCTCTCGTGAGACCAAGCCTGCAGTCGGGACATGAGCACCCTGCCCAGCCAGTTTCCCCACCCAGCACTGACATGGGCCGCTGTTCCCATGGGTTCAGTGACGGCTCCAAGTGGCATCATAGTGTGATATGCGCCCCTGCCATCACTCACATGTCCTGACAAGTGCCAGCACGTCCCCAGCTCACCACCTGCCAGCCCTCACCCCTTGGAAACCTTCCAGCAGGGCCAGGGAGTCAGAGGACAAGCCCGCTGACAACCTGAGGGGTTCCCCACTCTCCTCCCCAGAGACATGTTTGTCAGCCTGTCCTCTCACCCAGCTGGAAATGCCCTGAGCCCCTGGCTGGTTCTTTAGCCATGAGACCCAGCAGAAGCCCAGCACGTGGAATGTGGGTTCAACCCCTCTGGACAAGGTCAGGGGCATGATGGGGATGCATGAGCAAAGGGTAGAGTCCTTTTTCCTGCTGTCTATCCATCTATCTGTCTAGATAACCTCCTAGGACCCTGTTCAGGGTCCTTGTGGCAATCAACACTACGTGGCTCCTTAGATTCACATTGAGAGCATGTGGCCTGAGGGGAGGCCTAGGGTAACCTAAAGGCCCCCTCAGACTGGGCCTCACACTACCCTGGGTCCTCAGACCTGAGTATTGAGAGTCTGATCCCCACCAGGCCTGCCGGATCCCTTTCTGCTATGTGGTGCCAACCCCCTTTGCTCCTCAGCAACTTTCTCCATCCCCACCAGACGTGGGATGCCTCACATTTCGACAGCATCTTTTGGAAAAGAATCGAAGAATCTGCGCTCACTTCACTCCTTCTCCACTACTTTGCAGCGTCGACACGACTGACATCCCCCCCTGCCACTCGCACTCTGGACTAGGAGTTGCTTTTCTCAGGGTCCATGAGCAGCTTTGCTCATTGTGGAAGAAAAACTCGTGGCCTCCTGGAGGGGAAGCACTAATCAGCTGCAAATGCAACAGCTTTTCTCCTGCAGGCCTTAATGCAGTCCCCGCAGTGCTGAGAGCCACACTGGCCAGGGCGCTTGGGTACCAGAACCCCCTCCGGCAGCTGGTATTCAATTAGCCACATCAGGGAACGCAGCTCTGGTGCATTGGATTCATCTCCCACTCTGTCTGGGGTCCTATAGGGCTCCGAGCTCCCCCCACAGTGAGTCACAGAGAGATGCGGCTGCTGGGGTTCGAGGGCACAGAGGGTTGGCAAACTCAGGTTTTAATCCCATTGGTCCAGCTACTCATCAAAAATGCACGTGTTCCATCTGCCACAAAACCATGCAGTTAGAGGCTCTTCCGAACAAGGCTCTGGGGCTCCCGGTGTATTTCTGGGTAGTGGAGGAGCAGCCTGGGACCCATGTGGCATCACTGTATCAGCATCCAGTACTGCAGCGAAGGAGACTTGTTGGCTCAGGTCTCTCTCGGCCCACAGCTACAGACAGAGCAGGAGACGCTTTACCATGTTCCAGGATTGTGGACCCTCCTTTGCTCCTCACTGCTTTTCTCTTTCTCTGTATCTCTCTCTCTCCCCCCTCCCCCCTCTTTCTTCCCCCCTTCCCCCCCTCTCTCCCTCTCATTTCACCCAGGGCTCCATCATTCTCAACCTTAGGTCAGTTTTGTGATCTGAAAGCCTCATCTTTTCTGGGGCCCACAACCAGGATATAGCACTCAAGGATAAGGGAGTCTCATATTGAATCTTATGCCTTTGTGTGCCCTGGTTTTGGAAGAGAATCTGTTTTAAAAAACTGGGGTAGTGGGGCCAGAACACAACAAGGAGGATGTTTACCTTGCATGTGGCTGACCTGGATTTCATCCCTGGCATCCCACAGGTTCCCAGAACCAGCCAGAAGCAATGTTTTTGTTTGTTTGTTTGTTTGTTTTTTGGGGGGGTTACACCTGGCAGAGCTCAGGGGTTTACTCCTAGCTCTACACTCAGAAATCGCTCCTGGCAGGCTCAGGGGACCATATAAGATGCTAGGATTCAAACCACCGTCCTTCTGCATGCAAGGCAAACACCCTACTTCTATGCTCTCTCTTCGGCTCCCAGAAGCAATTTTTAAGTGTAGAGCAGCAGTACTACCGGGTATGGTCCAAAAGCAAAACAAAACAAAAACAAAAACAAAAATCTGGGTAGGGCTAGACAATGGACAGACATCCCGCTCACAGCCAAACCTACAGCCTACTTCTATCCCAGTACTTCCAGGAGTGAGCACTGAGCACAGAGCCAGAAGAAGAAGAGAATGGAAGGGAGAGGGAACAGGAGAAAGAGAGAGGAAGGGGGGACAGGAGAGAGGGAGGGGTGAGAGGAAAAGAGAAAGGAGGACTGAGAGAAGAGGGAGGAAGAAGAGAGCTGAGGGGGGGCAGAAGTGCCCAGAGGCAGCGGGGTGTGCGAGCAGGTGGTGAGAGGGGCGAGTTGCGGGCGGAAAGGGGGCCGGGCCGGGGCCGGGCGCACCTCGGAATGAAGCCCCATTAATCTCCATCGCAGAGCCTCTAATTGCGGGATCCTTCATCAGCCTTGTTACCACTGCACCTGTCAGGGCCGACGTGGGCTTTGTTGTGCCGTTGTCATTTCTCACGCTAATTAGAGGGTGTGCTGACTCCTCTGCAGGGCTGCCAGGATCACCCGCAATTCCCGTTCTGTTCCCCCCAGCACACGCACCCAGCTAGGCCCCAGCCCCAGGTTCCCTAGACGTTAATAGAACCCCGAACCCCACTAACAGCTTCCCTCCTGCCCTCACGCTGGTCCCTGATCTGGCTTCGGGGAGGCTCTGTCGTTAAGCTCCAATATCTGTGTTTAACATTCAATTGGGCACTTAATGGTCTCACCTTAACTGGGCCTATTAAATTTAAAGAGATGTACGTAATTGAGTTATTGCACATTAATTATAAATACCTATTGGTTATTAAAGCCCCATTCTGAGGGGAGCACCTCTGTGGAGCTTGGATCACTGCGCCCCAGTCCTGCTCTTCTCGGTGGGGCTCCCTCAAGGAAGAGCTATGAATTCCTGTCCCGGAGTGAGAGCCAGGGGGACAGTCAGACCTGGGGGACAGTCAGAGCTGGGAGGACAGACAGCCAAAGACAACCAGACTTCTCCAGGTTGCAACAGGCCCCTATCCTTGTCTCTTCACCCCTCCTGCCCTCTATACACACACCCATCTTGGACCTTTTCTGGGAGACAAAGCTGGCTCATGGGCCAGCCAGGCCTGAAAGGATGAACCACAGCAATGGTACTGGCCCACTTTTTGCTCAGCCTGGAGCATGAACTAGCCTACATAATGCCTAACTTTGGGGGGTACCCCCTTCTCCATGTAGTTGCCCGTGACCCAGCCCAGCAGGACAGCTACCCAGTCAAGGGGCAATGCTCCTGTTCATAGCTCCCATGGCCATAGGTGCATTGTACATTTGTGCATGGCTGGACAGGCCACCCCATAGGGTTCCCTGAACCAAGGCCAGAACAGTGGTCACCATGCAGGCTGCGGAGTTCCTGAGACCTGGGGCGAGTGAAGCATAGTGCTGTGGGCTCCCTCTACCCCGTTCCAGACAATGGCCGTGTGACAATGGGCAGTCGCTGTGAATCCAACTGGCTCCTTCTCTGGATGCAGTGGCCCCTTCTCTGGAGACATGGGGAATGCACGGTGAGGGCCTTGCACGTGTGCAGAATATGGGGATAGAGGCAGGATTATGTCCACTAGACTCTTATCCACAGGAACTGCTCTCTCAGGGAGCCACTCCCCCCTCAGTCTTGTGGCCTCTGCCCTCCCTTGCTCACCCCAGGGCAAATGGGCACTCAGTTCGGGAGGAACTGAGCAACCCCGGTGCTCTCATGGGTCAGGGCAGGCTACTTGAGTTGATAAATCGAGTTTCTCTGCTGGCCGGCGGGCCCAGATCACATGCAAATGCCATGCAGGGTGACAGGGGGCTCCCCGTGCTGACTCGGCCACTTATGGAAATGGGCCTCGTGCCTCCGCAGTGATGGCATCTGCTGACTAAGCCAACAGCGACAGTGCAGGAAAGAGGGGGCGCTGGTCAGCTGCACTCCTGAGCAAACACAGGTTGTCCAGTGGATGGCGGGGGACACACCCAGGTTCTGCTGGGTACATTCAGACAGACACTGGGATGGTGTCCCCAGCTCAGTAGTAGATAAGGACGGGGACAGACGCATCTCATATTCTGGCCACACAGTGGATGTGGGTCCAGGCATCCTCCTGACTGTCCCATGGCAGCCACCTGGGGGTGGTTTACCATCCACTGGAAGCCCTTACTTGGTTCTGTGGGAGCATCACAGCCCAGGCACACCGGCCCAGCCTGCCCCTCACACCAGAAATACTTTCCCAGTGCGACCCCCATGGCCGGTGAGCATGTGGCAAAAAGACTTGCGCAGAAGGATGGGAAGGGCTGCTCTTCTCCCTTAGGGTTGCCCAAGAGGTGCTAACTCTCTGGGGCTATTTCTCCTCAGGAGTCAGTTCTAGCCTGTGGAGCCCCAGGAGTGTGATGTGCACATTAGGAATCAGCTGGAAGGAAAACACCCGCTCCTTGGTTCCATAGAGCAACTGCCACAATCTCTGAGTGGGCCAAAAAGAATGGAGGAAGACCTTGGAGGGAACTGGAGATTTCCTAGTCAACATTAAAATAGCCCGTAAAGACAAGTCATGTTTATTGAACTAAATATTTGTGGAATCAGGCCACACCCATGAATGCTTTGGGGTTACTCCTGGCACAGTGCTCAAGGATTACTCCTGGCAGTGCTCAGGGATCACTCCTGGGTCTGCACTTAGAAATCACTCCTGGAGTCGAAGAGATAGCATGGAGATAAGGCATTTGCCCTTCATGCAGAAGGTCATTGGTTCGAATCCCGGCAACCCATATGGTCCCGAGCCTGCCAGGAGCGATTTCTGAGCGTGGAGCCAGGAGTAACCCCTGAGAGCTGCCGGGTGTGACCCAAAACACACACACACACACACACACACACACACACAAAAAAAGAAAGAAAGAAATCACTTTTGACAATGCCCAGAGGACCATATGGAATGCCAGAGATGGAATTCAGATCAGCAGTATACAAGGCAAGCACCCTCCCCCTCAAGGGCCCCTAACTTCCTAGCAGAGATGAATTCTGAAGTGTGGGGTTGTGGGGTTGTGAGGCACAAGCCAGTACCTGTTGCATAGGGTCCAACCAAGTCCTTGTAGCACATTCTCACCTCTCTGAAGTGCACTGTGCAATAGGCCAGGACCCAAGGCTCCAGGGTCACCTGAGGCTAGTGGGGCACATGGTCAGTGAGCCATGTGAGGTGTCTGACCCAGCAACCAGGCTCTGAGTGACTCCGTCCACCCCCACCCAAATAACCCCCACAAGGGGCTTTGACATGGCTCATCTCCAGTGCTGTGTCAGAAAAGCCTAGACTAATATCTTGCTAGGCTGTCACAAGCAGACACACGGACAGACAGGCCCCCTCCTCAGTTCAGGGTTTCTGAACTTAGAGAATTAGCGCCAATAATTACAATTATTTTTTGTTGCCTTTACAAACTTCATTGGCAACCAGAAGCCATAGCTCCACTCGGAACAACCCAGTGGACAAAGTAAACACGTCCCACGGGGGTGACCTCTGCCCCATTCTCAGTGGGGCTCCTCAAAGGCTACACTGGGCCTGGAGCCCACATGCTGCCTTGGGAAAGGCCCCTGTGTGTCTGTGTGTGACTGTGTGGTGTGCCTGTCTGTGTGTATGTGCTGTGTATATTCCCGTGTCTGTGTATTACAGTGTGGCATCTCTGTGTCTCTGTGTGTGTCTGTGTATGTCACAAGTCTCATGTGTGCATTGTGTATCTTAGATGCATGAACATGCTCTGGGCAGACCTGGAGCTCATGGGTCACAGTAGGGACATTGGGCCCTGTGTCCTTGTCCTTGGAGCAAGTAGTACAGTCCCTCTCCTCTGGCAGGAAGCTAAAGAGAAAAGCTCCCTCGCCCACAGTCTGCAGAGGGGTCCAGCTTGGTCAGACTGCACGCTGGGCCTTCCTCTCTCAAGGGATCACAAGTGGTCCCCAGACAGGAGGCGGGCACCACGTCGCTCATAAACAAGGTCGCAGATCTAGGCTCCATGGGTTCCCCGCTTTGCCCTGGAAAATGCAGCTCACTTCCCCCCCCCCCTCGCTCACTCTTCACTGCAGGGGGCTGAGAAGCTGCTTTTATCTCCCCAAGACATCTGAGCCTGATCTGGAGTAGTAACTGAATAATCGATTAATTCTGCTGCAGAGCCCATTTACATAATGAAAATGCGGCACGCTGGTATTTTATACAAGTCGTCAAGGGGTCGTCTAGACTGAGAATATATTGTGTATTGATTGGGGGGGGCGCCTAATGGATCTTGTGTGGTTGGTTGCGAAATCACAATGAAAGCAGAATGACAGGAGTGGCTGCCTAGTCGGGCTGTAGATCTCCCCTTAATGCAGGAGGCCCAGTGCTCGCCCGAGGAGGTTGCGCTCTGCTCTGCTGCTGGAACCCCAAGGATGGAGAGCACCCGATCAATGCAGCAGGAGTGTGGGGCGGGCTGAGGGGTGGTGTGGCAGAGGCTTCTGGATCAAGTGCTGCCTCTCCAGGGAGTAGGGAATGTGGTTTCCAGGGTGTCACTGATAAGAGGGAAGGGCCACTGCTGAACTCTGTGTACAGATATCCTAGGGCACCAATGCTGAGACATTCAGGAGCCCATGGGTGCACCTCAGATCAGGTGCACAAGAATGTCTTGGGCCACGAGGGGGGGAAGGCAGTGATGCCTGAAGCCTGTAGCAGGCTAAACCCTTGGCTCTCTGGGATTGTGGACATGCCCCTTCAGAGTGAACCCAGATGGCTGGAGCTCGTCTCTGCAGCCCTCCGGAAGGGCTGGGTGCTCTATCCTGTTTTCATTTCCTCTGGGTGTTCTGATGTGTCCTGGGCCCCTGGCAGGAGGACAATGCAGGAACAGGGTCAGGCCCTGGCCTTTCCATCCCCAAGATCCTTCCAGAACCAACTCCTCCATACTCCTAGTCCTGGGCCTAGGCCTCCTGAGGGGCCCTTCGTAGATCAGATCATAGGTTTGGGGAAACTTGGATCCTAGGCATGTAACCAGCTCCTGGCCCTGGGCACTATGTCTGCTGCGGACACGTGGGTGCTACGGAATTGAAATCACTGTCACTCCCAATCCTGCCAGTGCCTGTCTCCCCCTTGGGGCCACACCCCCACTTGGTGCCAGAAATAAATGTCCAGGATGTGAGGGTTCTGGATATGAGACAGGAAAGAACAACAGAAGGAATGGATTCGACCTGGGGGGCAGGGCATCTGTTGTCTGCAGACAATGGGACCATTAAAATTAGCCCCACGGCAGTTGCTTCCTTTTCTTTCTGGGAGCAGTGGTCCAGTCACCAATGCCCTTAGTGTCCTTACAGGCCACACTAGCAGCCCTGGGTGGACACAAGCAGAGGGACCTATCTCTGGTTGGGCCTGGGCCCCAGTAACCTGCTCGGTCTCTCTCAGCCAGGCCCTGCCTGCCTAGCCTCCCTTCTCCAGCATCACACAGCATTGGGTTTTGGCCAGTGACCTTGCCTGACCGGTGAGCCCCAGAATGCTGAGTCCCACAGTGGGGCACTGGTGCAAAGAGAGGACTTGGGCCCTCAGAGCTGCCCCCACCTAGACCAGACTGTCCTCCACCCCAGGGGAGACAGCACAGAGGTGATATCAGTGCCCTGCCCTCATCTCAAAAGCATGAAGGGGAGTGACTCTGGTCCCATAGGTGGTCACACTGAGAACACCAGGTGTGGTCCCTGGAGAATCCCCCCAGAACACTGCTGGGAGCCCCCCAGAATATCCAATTTTTTAAGAAAGGAGTTGGCATCATTACAGGGGTCTGAAGATAAAAGCAATGAAGGCTGGAGCCCAAACCTCAACTGCCCCTGGTGGCTCAGTGACACAGCCTGTCACCCAGAGTTGCATGCAGGAGCAGGGGAGCTTGGAGCCAGTCTGTGCCCTACACTGCCAGCCAGCCCGCGTCCCCACACCCTCCTCCTGTCTGTGTCCCCGTCACCCTGATTTCCTGTCACCGGGTGCCGGTGCAGAGGGAGGGCTGCAGATCTAATTAGCATAATATGGATAAGCAAATGAGGCCTAATCAATTATGGCTCACACTTGCTTTCATCATTCTTGCCAACAGTCGGCAAATTCAGTGACAGTTCAAATGCGACATTTTTAGAAGCCATCAGCGAATCAATAGCGAGTGACAGTAATTCAGATGTGTTCCGAGTCTAGCTCTCACTCCTGTCTGGGCACTGGCCCCGCAACACACACACACACACACACACACACACACACACACACACACACAACCCTAGCTCAGCATGTCTGGTCATTCCCAAACCTCGCCTTGCACAGGCTTCCCATCCCCTCTCAACTCTGAGGTCTTTACTCACTGGAACAAACCAAGTTGTATCTACCAGTGAAAATTAGTGTGTCTTTGTGGTCAGGAAAGTGGGGCTGTGCCCAGGCCTCAGGGTTCCCTTGGAGGCATGTCCATTTGCCCTGGGCAAGTTCAGATAGGTGAGCTAGGGTTCTGGGCTCTGCCCTTCCTTCTATGGGAGACTTATTTATCACCCCACACCTGTGGGTCCCTCAGAGAGTCAGGAGTTATAATTAATGTATGGATCCCTTGTCCAGGGGGTGCTGCAAGGTTAAAATTTCATCTGCTCTGGCACTGCCCTGAACCTTCCCAGCCCCCATAAATTGGGCATGTCCTTACATCCTCACCTTAGGCAGGGCCCACTCTTCCCCACCCCCCACACCCAATGGCCTTGTTCTTCCTTCCTGAGGCGGGGCTTCTTGTGGCATGCACCTGTACTGAGTGTGAGGACCCCCATGAGCTACTGAAGTTCCCCCAGATGGGGGCTTGTTGATGCAAACAGCATAGCAAGTGTATGATGATGTCCACAGAGCACCTGATTTCTGCTCCACCTCGAAAGGTTGTCTTCTTCACGCTCGTCCACACCATTCCCTGGTCAAGATGACCAACAGGTCAGCACATTTGGAGACCTTGACTTAGTATTGGGTCACGAGTGACAAATAACTGTATAACCCTGAGATTCATGTGAGCCTGAAGATTCATGTGTCTTCAGCTCCATGGGCCATGGCCATACTGGCTCCAGTGTCTGTGAGGGTACAGGGACTGGCACCTCTGTGAGCCTTTCTGCCAGGAACCCCTCACTCCTGTGACCTCTCTGCTCCCATCACAGGCCAAGGACCACCAGAGAGGGGCCTTTGGAATCTGCCATGGCCCAGTCCATTGGGAAGACTTGAGCCAGCTTCCCTGAAGGAAACCACGTAGGGCCATGGGAGTCTCCCTGAAGGATGTGATTCTGGCTGCTGGAGGGTGGAAAGGTGTGACAGGAGCTGGGTGCTCACAGCAACCCAGGATGCAGGAAGCACAGGTACCTTGTGGCTGCCATGGACACGTGTGGGTGATGGTAGCTGTCAAACAGCACAACTGGGGCAGAGGATACAGCTTCCCAGGGATACCCTAAACTCTCATTCCTGTCAGCCAATCAAATGCCAACCAGACATGTCAGACCCCACACTCGAGATGGAAGAGATGCCCAATTGGTTGATTGACTGACCGACTGACTGACTGACTGATCAATCACCAGGAGCCCAAGTCAGGGCTGCTTGCCACCTGTCACTTCTCCAGGACACACTTTTCTCCAAACATCTGCCCATGCTCATATGGGGGCTCCTACCAGTGCCTGCCCGAGAGCACCGGCAAGTGTCACTTTGCTTGTCTCGTGGATCATGTCATTTGGAATCAAGAACAGGCTGGCTGGTGTCTCAGAGCCCCCGCTTCACAGCTGCACAATTGGGACATGCCTGGGTGGGCCAGTTCCACCGAGTCATGTGGATTCTCTAGGCCTGAAGCCTGGGACCCTCCACATACAGTGGCTGGGGATCCCACAACTAGCTCAGCTGTAGGATTACAGGACCCCGTGAATATGGTGGCAGCAGCACTTTGGGCTTATTCAGACAGCTTTGTTCAGTCACCAGTTCCTAGTGTTACTCAGCAGGGTCAGGACAGGATTCAGAATCAGTGGGAGGAGCATTAGTGAAGGACGGGAGGGCACTGTGTCGCCATTCGAGTAGAACCTCTGGACAGTGAGAAGCAGACAGGGTTGAGCCCAGGTTGGCTTCGCTGTCCCAGTGTCCCGCTGAATGCCTGTGGGTGTGACTCTGGGGTATGCCTCTGGGGTATGCCCTGGGAGTATTAAACCAGATTTGCTGATGACAAAGTCCTAGGCTGGGTAATACCCTCAGCGGTCTGGAGCACAAAACTCAGAGGTGCAAGAAAACACTCTCTAACCTCAGCCCTGGTTCACGTGGCCTGGCGCGAATCACAGAACCCACTGTGGGTCACGCATTGTTCTAGACTCCCAGAGTCCACTAGAGACAAAAAAAATTCTGTGTTCTTCTAGAACTTACTTTCTGCTCTATGTCCCTGGAGCAACAATCAACCTCACACAAATATTTTCCTCTGATGAATTCATCTAATCCTCATCATTTGTAAGCTCCTTGTAAACTAGAGATATATTTTCTCTTTCTGTTCAATCCTGATTTCCAGATTGCACATAGGTTGTCTAATCAGAATGTTCTAGGTCAATAACATTTAATGAAGCTCAAAAGAAGATGGGAAGATGGGTACGAAGGGGTCAAGCATACAAAAGCAAGAACAGCTCACCCTTCACTTCTTTTCAACAGATTCCTAAGAGGAGCTTTATCTTGATTTAGTGTTCTTGTGTCTGCCCCTGGGCAAACGTAGTCAGAAACAAAAGGACTCTGGTGGGAGAAAAAATTTGGCAAAAATCACATCTAGTCAGAAGAATCGGTTGCTTCTTTCTCTCCTTCCACAGGGGTGACAAGCTACAATTCCACCAAGATTGTAGACCAGGAGCCTGAGGGCGGCCCTGCCCAGAGTGCCGTGGAGCCAACATCTGTGAAAACTGTGTGTTGGGCTGGAAAGGTGGCAGGAAAGAACAATTAGGAGGCCAATTTGAATCACTACTTAACAGTGGGCAAAAGAAGAAAAACCAAAGCCTACAAACTAGAAACAAGAGTGTGTGGGGCTGTAGTAATAGTGCAGCGGGGAGGGAGTTAGTCTTGCATATTGCAGACTGTGTTTGATCCCTGGTATCCCATAGGGTCCCCCTTCACCACCAGGAGTGATTCCTGACATCAGAGCCAGGAATAAGATGGTTTAGCCAAGAAGGAAGGGAGGAAGGAAGGAAGGAAGAAAGGAAGGAAGGAAGGAAGGAAGGAAGGAAGGAAGGAAGGAAGGAAGGAAGGAAGGAAGGAAGGAAGGAAGGAAGGGAGGGAGGGAGGGAGGGAGGGAGGGAGGGAGGGAGGGAGGGAGGAAGGAAGGAAGGAAGGAAGGAAGGAAGGAAGGAAGGAAGGAAGGAAGGAAGGAAGGAAGGAAGGAAGGAAGGAAGGAAGGAAGGAAGGGAGGGAGGGAGGGAGGGAGGGAGGAAAGAAGGAAGGAAGGAAGGAAGGAAGGAAGGAAGGAAGAGGGAGGGAGGGAGGGAGGAAAGAAAGAAAGAAAGAAAGAAAGAAAGAAAAGAAAGAAAGAAAGAAAGAAAGAAAGAAAGAAAGAAAGAAAGAAAGAAAGAAAGAAAGAAAGAAAGAAAGAAAGAAAGAAAGAAAGAAAGAAAGAAAGAAAGAAAGAAAGAAAGAAAGAAAGAAAGAAAGAAAGAAAGGAAGGAAGAAAGGAAGGAAGGAGGGAAGGAGGGAAGGAGGGAAGGAGGGAAGAAGGGAAGGAAGGAGAGAGAAAGGGAAAGAAAGAAAGAAGAAAGGAAGAAAGAAAGGAGAAAGGGAAAGAAAGAAGGAAGGAAAGAAGAAAGAATGAGAATGAAAGAAGAAAGAAGAGAGAGAAAGAAAGAAGGAATGAAGGGAGGGAGGGAGGAAAAAAGAGAAAGAAGAGAGAAAGAAGAAAGAGAAAAGAGAAAAAGAAAAAGGAAAGAAAAAGTAAGAGAGGAAAGAAAGAGGGAGGAAGGAAGAGAGGAGAGAAGGAAGGAGGGAGGGAAGGAGAGAAGAAGGGAGGGAGAAAAGGAGGGAGGGAAAAGAATAACATAACACACAAAAGAAGAAAAGGTCAGATCTGAAAGTGATGAGATAGGAGGCAAACAGCCAATAGAAATAACCAAACTTCCCCCAAGGGGCTTCCTGTAAAACTGAATAAAAGCACAAACTAGGGCCCAGAGAGATAGCATAGCGCCTTGCAAGCAGCTGATCCAGGACCAAAGGTGGTTGGTTCGAATCCCGGTGTCCCATATGGTCCCCCGTGCCTGCCAGGAGCTGTTTCTGAGCAGACAGCCAGGAATAACCTCTGAGCAATGCCGGGTGTGACCCAAAAACCAAAAAAAAAAAGAAATAAAAATACGGGCCCGGAGAGATAGCACAGCGGCGTTTGCCTAGCAAGCAGCCGATCCAGGACCAAAGGTGGTTGGTTCGAATCCCGGTGTCCCATATGGTCCCCCGTGCCTGCCAGGAGCTATTTCTGAGCAGACAGCCAGAAGTAACCCCTGAGCACCGCCGGGTGTGGCCCAAAAAACAAAAACAAAAAAAAGCACAAACTAGGTGCTGGAGCAATAGTGCAGAAGTATTATATTTGCCTTGCACGTGGTTGCCCAGAACGAAACTGGGTTAGATCCCCAGCGTTCCATATGGTCCCCTGAGCCAGGAGCGATTTCGGAATGCATAGTCAGGAGTAACCCATGAGTGTCACCAGGTTTGGCCCAAAAACATAAACCAAAAGCACAAACTATTAGTAAAACTGGTTACCAAGCATGAATGTGAGAGCATGTGGTCACCTGCAATCAGGGCTGGAGGGATTAGAGCAAGACTGGCATGGGTACAGAGGCACCTAATCAGGAGAAGGTGTTTGCAGAGCCTGGAAACTGCCCTAGAGGCTGTCAATGTCCCTAAGGAGGCCGAGGAGGTTGGCAGGTGATGATAGGAGGAGAGGTGCCCTGTGGCTTGGGGAAGACTCTGCCTTGATCCCCTGGTAGTGCTACCCTCCTGGGGGCCAGCAATTAATGGCAGGTTCTTGTCAGAGACTCAAGTGATGCTTTGGGATCTTCATTAGATCTGTCCTAATCTAGAACATTTCCCTGTCCCTTTAGAAATTGGTGCCTTCTCTGTCTTTCCTATATCTCCCCGAAGACTATGATTGGCTTCATGAGTTTTAAGAAAACTCCTGCAAACTCTAAGACAAGCTGAGATTGTTTTGAATGTAGGAGAATCAGAGACCACTTTTCTCTGCGAATCGGACACTGGACATTAGAAATCCAGTGAGTGGGAGACACAATACCCATGTGGCTGGAGGCAGCTGTGTTTCAGGGCTGCAGCCCTTGTGGCTTGAGAAGTTCTCTGGCTTCAGCTCCTAGTATGGAAGGAAGAAGAGAACGATGTAGCCACCGCCCCTTCTGAAGGGCAGGAGTTAATGACGATGCTCAGCTAAGGGGTTATGATTTGTGGAAATGGAATCTTGAAAAACTGGGATAAGCATATGAGGCTTTCGTCAGGTAGGAAGGTGCCACATGCAGCACCTCCAAGTTTCACAGTGATGTCAAAATATCCTCTCTCAGAAGAGAGCCGTACTCACTCCTACAAGCCTGCCACATCCACTTCTTGGCAGCGTCGCCCAAAACCCTCACAGCTTGTCTGACGTCAATGCGAGAATCAGGAGGAAAAGAAAAGAAACTCTTCATTTTCAAAGGGTGGAGCCTCCTGGATGGGAAACCAGACAAAGATCTTCTAGGCAGATTGAGCATTAGAATGTAAAAATACAAAAACAATGTCCTCATAGATATAGTAAGAAAATCATAACATCAATTCATAGAATTTCAATTGCATGATCATAAAGGACCCAGAAATCACAGGTTGTGTTTAAGCAAGGAGTGATGAGTCTGAGGGGCAAAGGGACCATGGAAGCATCAGAAGTTGTGAACAATGCAACCTTCATGACAAAGGCAATCAAACAGTACAGAAATTCAGAGACAGCCTGTTTCAGTGCTGCTGCAGAGAACGAGTCCTTCCCTGTTTCCACTGGCACTCAATTCCAGGAGAAAGTGCTAGGGCAATTTTCCAAGCTGTTTCTAACATTTCTTTTTTTTTTTTTTAACTTTATTGATTGATTGATTGGTTTTTGGGCCACACCCGGCAGCGCTCGAGGGTTAATCCTGGTTCTACACTCAGAAATTGCCCCTGGCAGGCTGGGGACCATATGGGATGCCGGGAATCAAATTAGGTCCCACCGGGGTCAGTTGCATGCAAGGCAAATGCCCTACCTCTGTGCTATCTCTCCAGTCCCTGTTTCTAACGTTTCTTTTTTTGGGGGGAGGGGAGTCTTATAGGTGGCCCTTGGGGCTACTCCTGGCTCTGGGCTCAGAAAAATTACTCCTGGCAGGCTTGGAGGACCATACAGGATGCTAGGGATTGAACCTGGGTCGGCTGTGTGTGAGGCAAATGTCTTCCCCTTGTTCTATCGCTCTGCCCCCTCACCCGTTTCTAATATTTCTATCTCAGAATATTCAAGAATAGTTGATGTAGGAAAGAACCTGGTTTACAAGAAAATTCATGGGGTTCCAAAAGGCCTTGGGAGCTTTGGGGGTCAAGGGATTTCTTTACCAAAATCTAGAGTGCAGCAACAGCAAAAGAGAAACACAGAGACGAGGACACTTTGGTGTTGGCCTGTTCTTCCCCTCAGCAAAGGCAAGTGCAGGACCAGAAAGGGCAGAATCTCAGCTGTACTTGGGATAGTAAGTAAGCTGCTGGGAGCCGGAAGCTGGTGCAAGAAAAAGACCCAGATCCTGTCTGAGAATTCACAGAGAATGTTCCAGGAGAGATAGGCCAAGGAGCAAAAGACAAAGGGAACTGGAGTTACCCACCAGCAGCTGCCCAAAGCTGTCTGGGGTAAACACTTGGGCTGGATTGGGGGGGGGGGGCAGACCTGCCAAAAAGGGAGTGCAGTGTGGTTGCATTTGGAGGAGCCTAGACCTGAAATCAAGTGGTGAATGTGGTGCCCACTGTGTGATATCTGAGGAGCAAAAGGCTGTGGAAAGGAGCCTCCCAGGTGCAGAAGAACCTCAGGGGAGTTCTGAGCAAAACATTCCCACGTCTAGAGCACAATGTAGCAGAATCGCAGGACTAGGGAATCTAAAGACAGGTGCAGGAACCCCACAGCATGGGGGGTATGAGGAGCACCTATGATGGGGTTCAGAGGGAAGGCGGGGCTCATATTCTCCTGTTCCAGGCCTGAGCCTGGGGGGGAAGGTGGCGAGTTCATTGTGCTATTTTATTTCTCCTTAAATTCTAAGTAGAGGTTATAGATGTCGTTCTTTCTGTGGATGATGTATTTCATCATAAAAAATATTTTAATATTGTGGAGAATCCCAGACGGGGGATATTTCAGAGGCCTTGGAAGAGGCCCGGCACCGGGAGTTCTGCGGGAGGCACCTCGCCCAGACAGGCCTGCAGCCGAGAGAGGGCTTAAATCTTCCTATTCCAGAGCCAGGGGCGGGAGACAGCCCAGCCAGTTCCAGAGCCTGAACAGATATTTCCCCATTGGCGCCGGGGGTAGGGGGGGTTGTGACTGGAACGTGGGGGGCAGAGGGTGTCACAGATCTGAGAGGCAGGCAGTGCTGGCTGCAGGCACCCCCCTGTGCTAGCAAAGCAATAGATCAGCGTACAGATGGCAGCGACTGATAGTAAGCCTCTGGCAGGTCTGTGGGGGAACAAACCAGGAGGAGCATAGTTGAAGGTCTGGATTACGTATGGGCAGCGTCGAACAGGCACAATGACTCAGTCAGGTATGAATCCCCGTGCTGGAGACGCTCTCTGCCACCCCCCTGATCCCCACTCCCATGTCCAGCTGCCCTCGGCAGCTTAGGAATGTCTAACCATGGAGACATCCAATCTCTCGCTGTGGCTCTGATCCCCAGAAGTCTTTGTACAAGCAGGTGAACACATTGCCTCCCCCATGCACACGTGGATAAAGGTGCCTAGAATGTTCTAGATCTCTGCCAGGAGAGGACTGACGTGGCAGGACTTGACCAAAGTCACAACAACCAGGTCAAAGCATTGAGAGCCACACTGTGGTCACTTGTCCAGGCAGACCAGGGGCTCGAATGCTGATGCTAGCACCGCTCATGGTGAGTGTGGTTGAGGGTCTCAAACCTAGAGCCCTGAATTTTTGTATGCACTCTCTGGTGTGCACAAATCCCTCCATCCCTGAGACCCCACAGTACCCTCCGCTTTTGCTCTCGTCCCCCATCCCCATGAATGTCTCCACCACCCCCATGAATGTCTTCACAGATTGGGGAGCCCCGGGCACCTTGCCGCAGCTGGAGTTAATCTAGTAATTGGCTGGAGTCAGCCGTGGAGAGGACATTAAACAACAGAAAGGGCAGATTGTTATTTTTCAAACTCAGCCGGTCCTCTGCCTAAAAGGGTCACGGCCTTTTCTTTTCCAAGAAAATATTTATCCCGCTAAAAGATTCCTTTCCTGTTAACAATATTTTTACAGCCTCGTGAGACTTTTACAGCGTCTTAGACACAACCTAAATACTCTCATCTCAGGAATGGAGCCATTACATTAAGAAACGCCGCATATGTTTAAGTGTCCTTTATGGGGTTTATTAAAGGAGCCCATAAATTTCTGAGAGGTTGGAGCCCATATCCCATGGATCTTACTTCTCATTCAGACAGAATGTAAACTCAGAGTGCCCTGATGTGGAATGTAAACTCTCTCTCTCTCTCTTCCACCAAACTGATTTGCTCTCATGGGACTCCTTAAAAATATTCCATCACCTCTCAAATTGTGCCAGCCCTTTCTGTCTCCCCTCACAGCAGGTGGTTTGGCCCAGTTGAGTTTCTGGAGCTGAGTCGAGGTAGGCTCCAGCCAGGTCAGTTCCAGGGAGCAACATAAATCAGCCTTGGTTTTGTGGCCTAAGGCCCCCAGGGGAGTGAACCCCAACATCATGTGTCCCACGTGGTGCAGAGGGAGACCCAGGACCCCAGAGGTATGTGTCAGTGGCACAAGAACTGCAACGCTGCCCGCTGTGACCCTGTCATCCTGCTAAGAATTCCAGGGTGCCCTGAGATGAAGCCCATAAAGCACCGGTGACTAGATTGAATCCAGCTGTTGCTCCAAGCCCTCAGAACCTCCACAGTGCCAGGTTGCTCCCCAAGTCTTCAAGGACACCCCCCCAAGCCTTCACAAGACCATCTGCCAGCAGCACTACCTCAGTCATTGTCGTCAGCATCACCATCATTGTGGTCCTCCTAGCGGGTGGCTCTTCTCATGGCAGGACCTGGCCACAACTCGCCATGCTGTCTAGTGGGTGCAGAATCCCTTGCTTGGCTGAAAGGACCATGGAGTTAGCCCCAGAAAGAAAACAGGAGCGAGCCCCTCTGCTTCTCTGCCCTCTGCCCCTCTGCTCTGCAGCCCATTGCTGCTTCCCTCATCACCCGGACCTGTGTCCTATCACTTGACCCCCAAGGCTGTATACCCTCCTCATCTCCATCTCTCATTCCAAGCAGTCAGGCTGGACCCCAAGGCTGCCAAGGATGGTGCCAAAGCCCAGCATGTCCCCATGAGTGCTCAGAGCCCTGGTCTGCCAGCGACCAAGGCCCTGGCCCAGCCTCCCAAAGCAATGCTCTGCTCCCGGCCAGCCACACTGCCCCCCCTGAGCCCTGTATTCCAGCTCCTGCAAAGATTCAAAGGGGTGCAACCTGATGTGGGACACTGCTTAGAACCAGTTTAAGGAAACTCAGAGAGGACTGGACAGCAGTTGGGAACCCTGGCAAAGCCCAGGGGGAAGAAAGTATAAATCTTGGGCCTGAAATTGGGAGCACCTTTGGTGAAGGCAGATGAGAGCCAGTGCCTCTCACCACCCCCCATCTGATGGCCATGCTTGGGGATGCTGCAGAGATTCCATCCACACAGAATTGAACTTGAACATACATGGCCAACTCGCTATGTCGCACTGACCTCTGCTGGGCAAGGCTGACACTTCAGGGTTCAGAAACTGGCTGCCAGCACCCCTCTGCTCTCTCCTGCAACCCCAGGGCAGGGACGGGGGTCCTGCCTTTGACTGACCTGGAAAATGCCATGTTCAGGCCCAGAGAACCATCAAGTGGGCTGAAGTGACTGCTTGTAGCTAAATAGCAGGGTTAGGAGCCTTGACACAGACATTAACTATTCCCCACCGTAGTTTGGGTGTTGTCATCGTCAGAGCACTGAGGGACCATAGCAGGGGCTTTTTGCCACAACTGGCTGTGCTCAGGGGCTACTCTGGTCTCTGTCAGGGGTGGAGGTCCAGAGACAGAGCCAGGATCACCTGCATAGGAGGCAAACGCCTGATCTCCTGGACTCTCTTTGTCCCAAGGTGAGAGTTTTGATAAAATGCTGTTGTATGAAGCTGCCTAGGGAACATTCGGCCCTTCTCAGTCACCTTCCTTTCCTTTATCTGAACAAACACCTGCTTTTAGAATTGAGGATTCGAAATAACACAAAAGCTCCAAGAAGATAGGGAATGGGCCACATTGAGCCCCCCAGTGAGACCCAGGACTGGCTCCTGGCTAGTCCTAAGAGGTCAATCTTAGAAGTGCTCCTGGGAATCTAACTTTGGTGCCGTAGATCAGAATGGGCCACCCACATACAAGGCCAATGTCTTCTCTCCAGTGTTGTCCTCCTGCTGCATAGAGCCCATTTCCTGAAGGGGAGCCGTGTGCCAGCTGAGAAACACCACATCTCTGGAGCTCAGTGAGCTGATGCTCTGGGCCACCACCTGGAGCATCGGAACCCATAGGTGATGAATGAAAACCCTATCCAGGGGTTCTGGCACCTCATCCATGCAGACACTCGAGGACTTGGCACAATACATTTTTTTGGCCACACCATTTCCTGGGGGTTAATGCTGATGCTGGAACATCGGGAAGCAGCCTGGAGCTATGCGTCTGGGCTTTTCTACCTTTGCTCAAGTCTCTAATAGTGTCAACTTCAGCATCACTCCCCATGGGGCCTCTCAGGCAGCTGGAACCTACAGGAACCCACAGACTGAGCCAGGCCTGTGAGGAACCAGTTGGAGGAAAAGCAAACTGGGAGCCCTGAGCACAAAGCAGGGCAAGAAAGACCCTTCAGGTCAAATATACTCAGACACGTCCAGATACACATGCATGCACAAAGTGCATGCATGCACATGTATATATCCTCACAATACATGCATGCATGCAGGTGTATACATATGCACATGTCGCTATGTACACTTCATAATTATACACTCATGTGTATGCACGAACAGCAATGTACACATACCACATTCATGCTCATGCAAACACTGGCACACATATGCACTCATGTGGATAGATGCATGTTCATGTGTATCCATAAAACCATAGTTGCATACATATAGACACACATTCATACACTCCTGTACTTGCGAGTGTTCACATGCACACATGCACTCATGTACAGGCATGCAATCATAACTCACATCTAAGCATCTACAATCTAAGCATGTACAATCTGACATAAGCATGCATACATGCACTTACGTATTCAAACATGCTTGCACTCATGTGTGCATGTATGTATATACACACTTGTATGCACCAAACAATGAAAATACACTTGCATGCTTGCACCTGTGTGCACAATACTTAGGTACAAACACCCATGTGTAAATAGACTCTTGAAGACACAGTCCATATGTACTCTGCACTATGTGTTCATATGCATTCACACAGATACAGTTGTGTGCACACTCATATGCACTCACACACCAATCTTTGTCTGACTTAATGGTGCTGGGAGCTTTGGGAACCTTCGTTTGCTGCATTGACACCTCCAGACTTGTCTCTGCTCATGTTCTATTTGTGGGGCTTCTGTAACCCCTAGGCAGCACATGTAGGCATTAAACTTTGATCCAGCCTCTCCTGCCAACCCCCAAGAGCTGGATGCAGGGGCAAAGAACCACTTCCTCTGGCCATTTTGGCTCCCCAGCTGGCCCTGGTTTGGTTACCAAATGGCACGTGTTGTACCAAGAACAAAGTTCAGAAGGGCAAAACCATTTGGGAGTTTTCTTTAGGGCTCTTAGGGGTGGGTGTTCAAGTGCAGCTTTCATTTCAGTTTGGAGATAATTCTGTTTAATGAATGACAAGAGAAACCAGAGAAAGAGAGAAAGATGTACTCAGCCATCCCAGGTTCAATTTCCGGCACCCCAGAGTCTCCTGAGTCCCACGTGGAGTAATTCCCAAGTACAGAGCCAGGAGTCAGCACTGAGCACCACCAGGTGTGGCCTCTAGAACAAAAACTAACAAAGCCAATGAGGCCATCCAAGCTTTGGTCCCAAGGAACTTTGTTGTTTTTGTTTCAAAAAGCCAGTGACGGGCCAAACTTTGAAAACTCAGCGTCCTTAGAATTCCTAGTTTAAATGAGATAAAGGGGGGCTGAACTCCCTGCATGTTTGGTGACTGCAGGTGGGCTGTGGTACTGACATGGGCTGTGATGGAGGGATGTGACAGCTGTCAGTGGCTGTGGCTATGCTGCCATCATGACACCCATAATGGCTGAGGTTGTTGACAGACCCTAATAACTCTTTAGTCCTTGGTGACCTGGACAGTGCTGCATGAGCATCTCAGCACCACACCGGAAGAAAGTGGATGGATTCCCTCCCTTTCCTGTCCATGTGGGGGTGTAGAGCCTTCCAGGCTCCTGCCACTTCTCCCTTACAGTTCAAGAGCACAGGCACAGAGCCTGTCCACACCAGGATATGCGTAACTGAAATTCTCGTAGGCGCCACAGCCCTGCTTGGCTCCAGGGCCTCTCCTCTGAGCCCTGCAGGACTCTGCCAGGCCTCATTGAAATGGTTTGCAAGGTGCTGCTCTGTGACTCTGCCAATGTGGACATAAAGCTGGGCAGACCCCTGCCGGCTCCTGCAGGAATAGGGTGCACATCGTCCATTCACTTTCTTTCGGCACTTTGGGCTTGGTGTGGTGCTCTCATGCAGCACTATCCAGGTCACCAAGAACTGAAGAGTTATTAGGGTCTGTCAATGACCCCAGCCTATTGGGATGTCATGATGGCAGCATGGCCATAGCCACTGACAGCTGTCACATCCCTCTATCATGGCCCATGTCAGTCCCACAGCCCACCTGCAGCCACCAAACACGCAGCATGTGTCACTCCAGGTCCCAGAGGGCTTAGCATGTGGGGCACAGGTTTACATGAGAAGCCAGCCCACGGGGCCCCTGAGCATAGCTGGGTGAAGGAGAAAGAGGAGAAAAGTCAGAGAACAAGACTTCTGTGGGTGGTAAAGAAACCGATAATAACCATGAACTGAATACATATAAATTAAGCTAAGCTGAATACGGAAGCAATGCAAATTCAGGAGAGTGTCTCAAATGGCCAGAGCAGGGGAAACCTCAGATTCGATCTCCAGCACAGCGTGGCCCCCCAAGTGCTAGGTTTAGCTAGAATACAAATAAATATGTAATATGTACACATATATCTCACATTGAGTATATTTCAGAAACACAAGTTCTGTTCTGTTTTAGAGAATTTCCCTACATGGGGCCGGAGTGAGAGCATAGCAGAGAGGACCCTTGCCTGGTACGTGGTCAACCTGAGTTAAATCTGATGCCCTATAGGTAGTTCTTAGGGGTATAGTATAGGGTCTCCCGAGCACCTCAGAAGAATTTCTGATTGAAGAGTTGGGAGTAACTGCTAGGTTATGCCTTATTTGACCCAAAACAAAGATAATTTCTGGTTTCTTTGGGGTTTTTTTTGTTTTTGTTTGTTTGTTTTGGCTTTTTGGTCACATTCGACAGTGCTCAGGGGTTACTGCTGGTTCTATGCTCAGAAATTGCTCCTGGCAGGCTTAGGGAACCATATGGGATGCCAGGTTTTGAACCACCATCCTTCTGCACGCAAGGCAAACGCCTTACCTCCATGCTATCTCTCCGGCCCCCATCTCTGGTTTCTTTGTATCTGTGTACAACTTAGTTTTATTCAAACAAAGATTATCTTATATGTAAGAGAGCTCAGGATAGCTGCCCCACCTGGGAGTGGTCCCTGTACTCAATAAAAACAGTCTGGCATGCAGCTTGGGAGAGATACTAGGTAGAAGACGGCCAGTCTACCTGTGTTTCACCCTCAGCCTGGTCTGAATTATTTTATGTGTGAACCAGATTCAGACTTGTTCACCTGGGCTTAGAGATACAGCATGTGGGGTGATTTTACAAGTAACCCCTGAGCATCACCAGTGTGTGTGTGTGTCTGTATGTATGTATGTATGAATATATGTATGTATGTGTGTGTCTGTCTGTATGTATGTATGTACGCGTGTCTGTGTATGAGAGAGAAAAGGAAGAAAGGAGGAAGGAAGGAAGGGAGGGAGGAAGGAAGGAAGGAAGGAAGGAAGGAAGGAAGGAAGGAAGGAAGGAAGGAAGGAAGGAAGGAAGGAAGGAAGGAAGGAAGGAAGGAAGGAAGGAAGGAAGGAAGGAAAAGAAAGAATGAATTTCCCTGCTAACAAAGGAGCAAACCTGCAGGGGATACAGAAAAGTATTGGAGCTCAGTCCTGTGAGCAAGCATTGCCTGTCCCATTGAAAAGGCGTGTGAGTGACAGAAAGCTGGCCCAGGGTTGATGAAGTCCCCCACTTTCTTCCAGAGGTGCAGGATCAGACCAGGCTCTCCAACATCAGCATCATCCCTAGATGGTCCACAGCACAATAAGATACAGGAAGTGCAGATAACAGACTGATGCTGGGAAAAATGAGGCACAGGCAGAGGCTGCTCAGGCTTGTAGCCCAGCCACACTGCACATCTGATCCACACTCTGAGATGGCAATATGAGACTTCGCTCTGGTTCCTCTTTAGCCTCTTCTTAGAGACCCTGAGTTGATTGGAAACTTCCCTGCCCCTACCCCAAATTAACCACAGAAAAGGGAAGTGAAGGTGATACCCAGTTAAATACACATGCAGGGCTGACTGCATGTGTCTGTGAGCCTCCCCAGAAGCATCTGAGTGGCAGCAGATATGCCACATCTTCTGCAGAAGGAGAGCATGAGGCACAGAGGAGAAATGACAGGAGGCATGGGGCATGTGAGCTCAGACAGATTCAGAGGGAGGAAGGAAGGACTGGAGAATCCCTGAGCTCACTGAAGGTAGCAGTGCTATAAGAGGAGACCCGTTTATCCCATGTGACACTCAGAGGCTGAGTGCCAAGTTTCTGGGCATCCCGATGAGCCTGTGAGTGTTGCTGAGAAACTTGAAGTGGATGGGCTCAGGGCAGTGAGGTTCCTGCCATCTAGCCCAAAGAGGAATATTCCAGCAGAGGGCAGGCGCATTGGAATCCAGCAAAAACACATGTGCCAGGACCACAGGGCTCAGGGCCAGGACGAGAGACTCAAGCTGTAGTAGATCCCTGGGGCATGAGTATCTACACTCGGCCCCAAGTCCCACATGCTCCCTAGGGCTCCCAGGCCTATTTCTACACCAGCCACATTGTGTGTTGATCCTGGGAGTGTCAAAGAAGCGGCAGGGCGAATACTGTGGCTGGGGATTAACCCAGTTTACTCCTCAACATGCTGCTGGAGAGCCCAGGGTTTATCCACGTTTCTTGTGCCCCTCAAGCAGCCACCAGAACCTCCCTAAAGATGACCCCAGCAGACTGGTCTCTGTTCTGTGACCTCACCAGGAACTGAGTCCCCCAATATCTCTTGCTCAGAGAGATTCACAAGCCTTGTTAGAGGGTGGGAGAAGGAAGGTGTAGGACTGGCAGGGCTGCACCTGGTGCCCAGGTTGGGTGGTCTGGGCTAGGGGGATGCTCAGGCCTGAAAGTTAAAGGGGAGAGCTGGTGGCCGAAGCAGCGCCCTCTATCCATTCATCGTGGAAGCACTCGGGAGTGGAGAGGAAGTGAGCGAGGATTTTATGCTGTCAGATGGAGCACGATGAAGGGAGGAAGTCAAAGGTGCTGGTGATATAATAAGTGATGCTGAAGAACTTTTGATGGAGAGAGAGAGAGAGAGAGAGAGAGTGGGGAGGGTGCTGGTCTTGCATGCATTCAACCAGGTTTGATCTGTGGAACCCCAGATGGGTGGTCTAGATACTGCCAGGAGTGATCCCTGAGCACAGAGTCAAGAGTGAGCCCTCAGCACCACTGTGTGTGGCCCCAAAACAAGACAAAAGATTGCTTGGGGTGACAAAGTACCTGAACTCAAAGTTACATAGATGGGACCTAAAACCTGCTGAGATATAGCAGAATATAGCAGAGATATAGCTTGAAGCATGCACATGCTTTGCATGTCAGAGGGCACCACCAAAAGTGACCCCAAGCACCAAAGCAGAAGTAGACCCCAGGAAGGTGTGGCCCCAAAACTAACAGAATAAAGAAAACCTGAAAGCCAAGGTGATAGCACAGCAGGGAGGTTCATGCCAAACAGGATTTTATCTTTGTCATCTTGAGCACCCGCCAGGAATGATTCCTGAGTGCAAAACAAGAAGTCATCCCTCAGCACTACTGAGTGTGCCCCCAAAACAAAAATAATAATAATAAAGATAGAATAGAAGAGCAATTAAATACTGGGGAAGCAGAGGTCAGTGAGCAGGAGGAGCCTATAATCAAAGCAGCCAGACCAACAGACAAACAGACTAGTCAAAGCTGAGGACATGAGGGCAAGTAAGGAATTTCCGCTCCAGAAGCAGAAGGTTCGAAAAATGTACTTGGAGCAGAATAAATTGGCAGCTGAAGTTTTCTGACTTGATGAAGGTCACAAATCCACAGTTCATGAGGGAATAGCCACCCGTCCTGACATCAGTGAAAAAGGCCCTCCCTGGCACCCAGGGACAAGACCACCTAGCTACTCTGTCCCCAGAAAGGAAAAGGAAGGAATCAGAGGGAAAAAGAAATGCGAGGATCAGAGGAGCAGGAAGCACACCCGGGGCACGTCCCACCAAGATACCAGGCACAGAAATCGGCACAGCCTGTCCTCACCTGCCACTGCCAGTGCTGCCTCTGGGGCACAGACTGCACAGGTCTGTTCTGCAGGATCCGGAGGAAAGCCTGGACCGCACCCCAGCCCAGCACCCAAACCGCATCAGCTGCCCGCCATGGGCTTTGTCCTGAAGATGAACAAAGGTCACATCCTGACTCTCTTTAGCCCACTCACATCTGGCTTTCTGTTCCACCCTTAGCTGAAATAAAACCCACTAGTTACATGTCCATTGGCCACTCAACCTGCTAATTATCTCGTCCATTGACCACTCAACCCATTAATTACCCTGTCCACTGGCCACCAGCCCACTAATTATCTCATCCATTGGCCACTCAACCCACTAATTACCCTGTCCATTGGCCACTCAACCTACCAATTGTCTCATCCATTGGCCACTACAGAGCCTCTAATCTCCTTGTCCATTGATCACTGAACCCACTCATCACCCTGACCAATGACCACTGGACCACCCCACTAAGTGTCTGTTTCTTGGCATCTGGCAGTTCTGTGTCTTCACCTGAAACTTCTCCAATAGTCACTTGCATGCTCTCCTGTTCACCTCCACAATCCAGCTCTCTCCTCACCTTCTTGGCCAGTACCATCGCCCTCACACCCTCTACTCAGAGCCTTGATCTTTTGTCACTGTTCTTAGATGCCTCCATGGACGCTCCTGTCATGTCTGCACACATCTGGGGCTTATCCTGTCCTCCTGAATAGCACCATGATACAACCGTTATGAGGCATTTTCCTGTGCTTAGGAGTGACTCGAAACACAAACCCAGGAGTTTTGTGCGAGCACCGCACATGTGCCTCGAGCACCCATGACTGCAAACAGGAGCCGATGTCCATATCAGACATTTGGAGCTGTTCTGTGCTTGGCCCTCACATAGTCGGGGTGAAGCATGTGGGTGTGTTTGCCAGAAAATTGCCAATCAGGGCTGCCTCATGCTGCCTCTTTCCTCCTCCCCTTGAGGAGCCCCACTTCCTGAATCCCAAGCACCCTGCATTCAATGTCTTAGGTCTACCCAGGGCCAGGCCCAACTGCTCCTTCCCAGACTGACTCAGTCAGACAGGAGTGCTTGGGCCCCAGAACCCAGGTTCCCTGAGGTGGCACCATATCTGGGTTTGATGGAAATGACAGAAACATCTTTGTGAGGTCCAAGGGCTCCCCATGTGCATGCAGAGACTGAGCTGGAACTGATGAAGGAGACTCAAACCCAGGCCCGTGATAAGACCCGGCCTGTCTATCCGAGGAGACTCAGGCCCTAGTGATAAGGCCCCGGTGGGGCTGTGTTTGTAAGGCTTCAGAGAAAGATAAGCCCCTGGATCAGACTCTGCCTGCAGCTGCCTCCCTGGGGATGGAAGGCTCTGACCAGCTGCCTGTCTGGCCAGCCAGGTCCACAGAAGCTCGGGCATCACCCACCTTCCTCCCCCCAGGACTGCGAGGGGCCGTGACACCAGGGGGGCCCTCCCGCCACGCAGCCAGCCACCCGCCCAGCCGGGCTCTATTTAAATAAAACGCCGAGAGGCAGTGAGCGAAAGTGACATTTATGGTGTTACTACAAATGCGTTCCGGGGGGAGCCCCCCACACCGCGCGCCGCCAGCCGCCATCTGTATATTGTGCCCCGTTTTTAATATTCTGTATTCTCATAAAAAGTGTTGTTTCTGTCACTATTCAATCTCCCAAACTCACACGGAACACTGTTAAAAGTCAGCAGTGTGTGAAATGGTATTTTAAAATAAATGAAACCTGCTGGCGGGGCTGCGGAGGGATATTGCGGAGCTGCTGACAGGCGGCCGGGCCCGATCCAGCATCGTCCTGAGCCGAGCGGATTCAATCAAGCCCGCGGCCGCCGGTGCATTTCCAAGCCCGCTATTGACACAGCTGTGGCGGCAGTGATTCTTCATTGTCTCATCAACACAAAGCTTCGCGGGGCATCAATCTTCGCCTGTCAGGCCTCCTCGCACAAAGTTTGCACTTTACATTTTCATTAGGCGCCTTTTATCTCCCGGGCCAGCGCTTCGGGCGCCTCCCCATGGGTCTGGTGACAGGTGCCCGGTGCTCAGGTGTCCCTCTCACCCCTGCTGGGGTCACTGGCAGGACAGGCCCTGGAAGCCTTGAGGTTGTGGTCAAGAGGCCGCTGTGTGTCCAGTGTGCAAAGAGTCGTGAGAAGTCCACGCAGGATTCCTGGAGCTGACCAGTTTCTGGTCTCTACACTGGAAAATGTGGGAGTCACTTCCCCCAAATACCTAAGACTTAGCTCCTTGTCCCTTGGAATGGGGATACACCCCCCCAGCTCTATCCACGCAGCTGCAGGAAGCAGGGACCCCCAGTTTCTCTGAGCCGGGCCCAGCTCCATGCTGGGAAGGGTACCAGGACGCCTTAATGCCTCACCTACCCCAGAGGGGCCAGCTTACAGGGGTTCTGCCTTTTGGGGGGGTCCCACCGGAATGAGGTGACCGTGACCCACAGTCAGTGGGGAGTCATGGGGAAGGAAAGGAGTGAGCTCTCTCATGTCTCTCTAACCCCCGGCCCCTGGAGCCATCGAAAGTCATGGGTTGGGCCCAGCACACAGGGCAGTGCACCCCCCCGCCCCATCCCACTCCCAAAAAGTTCAGCAGAAACTGGGTGACCACCTCAGGAGCATTGGAGGGAAATGGGGGGAAGGGTGGACCTGGAGGGAGCAGCTTTGTTCTATGAAGAATGACTGGGGAGAGATGGAGAGCAGAGATGGAGTAAAGAATGCTGAGGCCTGTGGGGTTGTCCACCGCTATCCCATCCTCCATCTACCTTCCCTGCCCTAAAACATCCCTGGCCATCTTTGGAGAAAGCAGGAAGAGATGGGGTGGCCAAGTTGAAAATGCAGGACTGGGGGCCAGAGAGATAGCATGGAGGTAAGGCATTTGCCTTGCATGCAGAATGACTGTGGTTCGAATCCTGGCATCCCATATGGTCCCCCGAGCCTGCCAGGAGCAATTTCTGAGCATAGAGCCAGGAGTAAACCCTGAGCGCTGCCGGGTGTGACCCCCCCCAAAAAAAAAAAAGAAAAAGAAAAAAGAAAAAAAAGAAAAAATGCAGGACTAGCACTCACTAGAATTTGAGTAGGCGACTTTTAGAATTAAGGAAGGCACCAAAAATCTGGAGCAGGCTCACAGGATCCCTGGGTTTTCTGGCGACTTGGGGTGCTGTGAAGGGTTCAGTAGATTCCGAATATGGGAGTGGACAGAGGGCCCCATCTGTCTTGGGACCCATAAGACTTTCTTAGGGAACACCTCCCTATGTTGAGGAAAGCAAGAGTAGGGGTCCATTCTCTCCCCACACCCTACATGGGTAGGCTGTGATGAGCCCAAGGCGGACCCCAGGCCTGCTGGCAGAGACATCTCTGTTGTATGTCCACAGAGGCCCCGTCGGCTCCGGGCCAGACTCTGAAAGGATGCCCCCAAGCATCTGAGTGAAATTCCAGCCCCGGGATAGGGTACTGGGGTTTCCCTGTCACAGCCTCTGGAGGGCTTTTCTGACTGCAGGGGGGATGCAGGCTCTAGGCTGGATGTTCTGCAGTCGCTAATAACAGGAGCCTTGAGAGCAAACCAGGTAAATGGATGGTTTGGGGGGAGACACCGTGAAGACCTCAGGCCATTCCTGAGATGTCTCAGTCCCGCCTGATGCAGTTGGCAGCCACCAGCATCAGCCAATGAATATACATCGTTCTTAAAGGGGGTGGGGCAATAGTACATCAGGGAGGGCATTTGCTTTGTACACAGCTGACCTGCATTCAATCCAGAGCATTCCATATGGTCTCCTGAGCCAACCAGGAATGATTTCTGAGTTCAGAGCCAGGAGTAAGCCCTGAGCACTGCCAGGTATGGCCCAAAAACAAACAAACAAAAATAAAATGGAGACAGTGGGGCAAGGGGGACCCCGCCTGGGCTTCCAAGAGCCCCAGGACACTTACTGGACATAATTTCTATGAAAGCCTCAGCCTGGACCCTAGTTCTGACCTCAGGTGAACTGTGTCTGAGTATGTGTCTGTGTCTGTGTCTGTGAATATGTCTGGATGTGTGTGTGTGTGTGTGTGTTTGTGTGAGTGTCTCTGTGTGTCTGTGTCTATCTGTGTGTGGTACATTTTCTTACCATGTCTGGAGCTGATTTCAGTGGCTCTCTGAGCTGTGTGGCCCCAGCTATGGATGCCTGACCCTCACAGACCCCTGTGGACAGGGCAAGTGATAGCCTGAATTAGAAAACATAGCTTCCAGCTTTGCAGCACCGCAGGATCAGTCAGAACTGTGACAGTGTCACTGGTTGTCCCAGCATCTGGGGCACAGCCAACAGCAACTCAGCTCCATCCTGCTTCCCCTGGGCCTGAGGCTTCAGCCAGATGTGCTCAGATCTGCTGGTTCCATATCAGCAGATTGGATTGGCAACATGCCCAAGCCTGAGGCCACTTCCTAGGAGAAGTCCCAGACACTCAGAGAGGACACTGTTGTCCACGGAGACCCCCCTTTGAAGTGGGGATCATCCTCCGGATCCAACGCTTGTTTGCCTGAAAGGCTAACTGCCTCCCTCTGTGCGCCCCCAGATCTCCTTGTCATTAGGACCCTTCCCAGAGTGGCTACTTCCAGCAAGATTCTGCACCGGAGCCTCAGAACAGTCCCGGGGCCGCACTGGCCTCAGGCACCTGGGTGGTTTGTCTGCAGGTTTTCCCCTTGAATCTGGCTTTCCAGAGGTGAACTCTAGTCTACACGAAGGCACTAGGCCAGTAACCACTTCTGCCTAGTCCCAGTTGAGCCACTCCAAGACTCCCCTTGGAGGGAAACTGAGGCTCCTGCTTCTAGGCCTTGGGTGACCAGCTGACATCCAATCCTTCTGCTGGGATGTGGGGACACAAACTGGCCTTGGGGGTACTGAGCTCAGAGCACCCACACACACAGCACCAGCTCACACTTGCTGTGTGTGGCTTCTAAAATACCTGAGCACACCCCCTTCCAGCTCCTGCAGTACCCCATAGCCCTGTCTGCAGCTTCTCCATGCCGGAGGCTGCCTCCCACCTCCAGAGACCTCAAATCATTGGTCTTGGCTCCAGGCCAGTCCATGCGGGTGATGTAAGCCAGATGCCATGGGGGGGGGGGGAGGGTAGTCCACTGACGTCAGCCCTGCTGGGCCCAGCCCAGGTCTCACACGTGGGACTTATTAGCACGGGGGCTGCGCCATGATGAAATGGCTGCATGCAGCGTTTGGACTCGAGATGCTCCACAGGGTTTTCTAATTTAGTTTCGATGTGGCTCAACCAGGATGGGGAGGGGATGAGGAGAAAGAGGAAGACGAGGAGGAGGATGAAAAGGAGGAGGGAGAGGAGAAGGAAGGGGAGGAAGAGGAAGGAAGGGCTCCGAAGATCTGTTGGGGGGGTACATGATGGCCTTGCTTTGCTTCCGGGGCCTGGAGGTCACTTTTGAGCTCCAGCCTGGCCCTGACCCAGGCCACAATCCTGGATGCTACTATTCTGCCCTGGGGTGCAGCCCCCATGGGACCCAGGTACTCATCAGCACCTCCAGGACTTCCTTGCAGCCGGTGTGTGTATGGGAACCTGTGGAAATGTGGGGGGACCACTTGTGTGCTCGTGGAAGGACACAGCTTCAAGGCACCCTGACCTTGCTGCCAAGCCTTTCCCAGACAGACAAGTGCTGGCTGGAAGGTTCCTTTTCACCCTCTTTCCTGAAAAAGGCAACAGTGGGAGAGGCCCCTCAGGGCTGTGATAGGGCAGCAGGAGTGACCCAACTCTGAGTGCTGGATCCCAGCTCAGAGTCCCTGGTGCTGCCTTCTGTTCTGGACATATGCCTTGCGGGGCTCAGGGGCCACCTGTGTGCAGAGCATGTGCGAGTGAATATGTAAGTGTGCATGAGTGTGTGTGAGAGTGGAAGTGCATGAATATGTGCATCAGTGCCTGAGTGTACATGTGTGTATGTGTGACTGTGTTGAGCAGAAGGCCCCAGAGATCCACTGCTTGGGGCCTGACCATGGACTTGGGCAGCATCAGGACACACGTGGACCCAGTAGGATAGCAGAGAGGCAGAGAGGCGGAGCAATGCACTAGAGACCATAGGGGCACCATGAACATGGCTGAGGAGGTGGTAACCATAGGTGGTACCAGCTTGGAACTCAGCTACATCCTGTGAGGAGACAATGGAGCCAGCAGACAGCAGCAGCAGAGAGAGGAGAGTTCAGTCTATGGCTCCGGAGCAGAGGTGACTTGAACCTCCCAAGTGATTCCCTTCAAGGTCAGGCACCAGTGAAGGGAACCAGGGAGAAGCCGAGGCCTTTATTTCAGCAAACAAGCCCAGAGGCTTCAGACAGGTTGAGACCACCCATCCAAGAGGAAGCGGCTAGCCACAAAGGAAAAACTCATTTTAAAAAAGAAAAAGAAATAACCATACCAAAAAGAATTAATTTTTAAAAAGAAGAAAGAACTGCCCACCAAAAATATCAAACTTAAAAAATACTGCCCACCAACAAATTAAATCAATTTAAAAGAACGACCACTCCCAAACAATTCAATTAAAAAAAAAAGAAATAGGGGCCCGGAGACATAGCACAGCGGCGTTTGCCTTGCAAGCAGCCGATCCAGGACCAAAGGTGGTTGGTTCAAATCCCGGTGTCCCATATGGTCCCCCGTGCCTGCCAGGAGCTATTTCTGAGCAGACAGCCAGGAGTAACCCCTGAGCAATGCCGGGTGTGCCCCCCTCAAAAAAAATGAAAAAGAAATAACAACCCACAAAAAAGCAAATTCAGTTTGAAAAAGAAAAATAAATGACCACCCACAAGAAAAATTTTTAATTTAAAAAAAAAAGAAAAAGATTGCCCACATTTTCATTATGCAAATTCAATTTTGTTTTGCTTTGTTTTTTTTTTTTTTTTGGTTTTTGGTTTTTGGGCCACACCTGTTTGACGCTCAGGGGTTACTCCTGGCTATGTGCTCAGAAATCGCCCCTGGCTTGGGGGGACCATATGGGAAGCCGGGGGATCGAACCGCGGTCCTTCCTTGGCTAGCGCTTGCAAGGCAGACACCTTACCTCCAGCGCCACCTACCCGGCCCCGCTTTGTTTTTTTAATAGCTAACTCAGAGCCAGTTTGATAGTCCAGTTTGGAGAGCATTTGCCTTGCATGCAGCCATCCTAGGTTGAATTGCTGGCCAAGCCCCACCAGCAGTGATCCCTGAGCACTGCCAGTATAACCTTAATTATGTATGCTGGGTCATCAGGGAAAGCTTCTGCAGGTGGGCCTGAAGTCCAGCTGAGGTTTGCACGCGTAAACAGGACAAAACACTTTCCAGTTGTGGTTTTGTGGTACACTGTCCTTTGGACACCCTTTGGAGTCGGTGAACTAGCAGCTCAGCGATAACCTCGGACACTGGCTGTGTCCAACGTGTCCAACGGCTGTGCCATTGGCTGGTATTGTGGCTTCTTGGGAAGATAATGACATGGATCTATGTCCATTCATACCCAATCCCAGGAGTTTTGGGTTGGTTTGATTTTGTTACTGTCTGAACTCTGACCTGAAACCTGGACCCAAGAAAACAGCAAACATGGTGAGATTTCTGCTTTTCAGTTTGATTTTGGCTTTTTTTTTTCCGATGTACTGAGCCCAAAACCCTGGGCCATGTGCCACGATTTTCAAAGATGGCTGACACCCATCTGGGGGCTCAAAGGCCATTGAAACAAAGGTGATGGAAGCTTGCATCACCTCCATCCCAGGCCCAGGACTTAAACTTTGTTACAATAAACAAAAACCTCGGCCTCCTCAAAGACTGATTAAAAGCTTAGATTGGAAACGGAGGGAAAAAAAAAGACTGTATTGAAAGTGGACTGATTTTCTGAGAACAACCTTCGGCTCGAATTTGGATTTCGACTTTGAAAATTTCGGACTGGACTTTTAGAACTCTGAACATCCAAAAGCCCCCTGCAAAAACGCTGTGGCCGAGAAGCTGCAGCAGCTGTGGCAGCGGGACCTGCTTGCAAAGTGTCTCCCGGAGGGGAGAAAATGCAACTGCAATCAGCCAACAGTGCCAGTTCTGCAGCAAAAAAGCAGCAGAAAAGCTCCAGGTCAGGCCAAAAGTGGCAACCCGTGCGGCTTGGCTCTGCTCGGCTCTGTTCTGCTCTGCTCCATGAAACAGCACATGGAAAAGACAAAAGAGGCAAGCCTGGGATCTGCCCTCCAAATCAAAAAGGTGAAACAGTGCATGGACTGGCTGCAGGACCTGGGACCACATGGTCAACGAAAAACAACGTGAGCAAACCATCTGCAGGGCCTAAGATTGTGGAAGTAAATCACATGGTGACAGCAGAGTGGGACAAATCCAGCATCTGGTCAATTGGTTTTAGTTGAAGAAATTTCACAATTGGTGTTGGTAATGGGAAAAAATTAGGTAGTAGTGTAAAAACTTAAAAAAGGAAGGTAATACAGCTTAGCCCAACTAAAATATCTGATTTCTAACTGCCTGCATCTTTGTCCTGATTAAGTCTTTTTTTTTATAATTTAATGTGCTTTATTGTTTTCCATAGTTAATATTTTCAATTGCAAAATGTTTCACTGTGTGTATTTTAATGTACTTAGCCTGTTTTTTTAAATGTATATTCTATGTTTACGCTTTTATGCTTGTGTGTAGGAAGGTTAATAGGAACAGAAAGTTCCCCCAATATAGTTTAAAAGTATAGGAACATGAAAGTTCCGGAATAGTGCTTGGTAAAAAAGCATTAAGAAAATTTTAAGTTACAGGTGTATAGTATATTTTGCAGAAATTTTATGTTTTTGAAAAGGGCTGGTATGTTAAATTTTCACTTTATTACGTTGTTGCTATGGAAATATGACCCGCCTTGGGCTATAGGTAGAAGTCACATAAATTATGCCTTTTGTCTTTATGTAAAAAAGGGGGGGGGCAGATGTGACTCCACCCTGGATTTAGGTGTATCTACCTGAGACCCGCCCATTTCTGGGCTGGGTCTTGAAAACCAGATGTTACGTTAACCATACCTGTAAGACCCCGCCCATTTCCTGGGAGGGGTCTTGGAGGGGGTAGATAAGGCTTTGACCAGAGAGGATTAGGGCTTTTTTTTTTTTTTGGGCCACACCCAGTAACGCTCAGGGGTTACTCCTGGCTATGTGCTCAGAAGTTGCTCCTGGCTTGGGGGACCATATGGGACACCGGGGGATCGAACCGCGGTCCGTCCAAGGCTAGCGCAGGCAAGGCAGGCACCTTACCTTTAGCGCCACCGCCCGGCCCCAGGATTAGGGCTTTTGGCCCTTTTGGCCCTTTTGGTCTTTTGCCAGCATGGAGGTCAAAGGGATGATGGCTGAAAGGAGTTAAGACACAGGGCTAGCTAAGAATGGCTGAATGCTTAATTGGTTATGATACAGGCCATACATGTGGTGGATAGAGTATAAATAAAGCTGATACTTCCTGAAGTCTGACTGTGAGTGAGATTTCTACCTGCTGCTCTCATGAACCTCCAGACCCGCCGGTTGAATGAGGTTGTAGAGCCACCTGGCCTGGGATGGCAGAGAAAGGTCTCTCCATCCATCCATCTTCATCCAGCACCATCATTAATTAACACTACAGCATCTGACCGTGCTCATTGTTTCCTGCTGGCTTTGCTCTCAAGAAAATCCTGATGATGCTAGAGAGTCCATATGGGATGCCAGGGATCAAATTCGGTTAGCTTGGTTCAAGGTCAATAAACACCCTCCCCTTGTGCTACAGCTCCAGGTCCCAAGACTTTTGTCACTCTGGCACCCTATGTGGTGGCTCCAGTTTGGTAAACTTTCCCAGGTGGCAGATGGGTAAGTGCAGAGGGAGTGACCCAAGGTGGCATGGGAGACCATGGAAAACTCCCTTAGATGGAGATCATTCCAACGTGTCAAATCACCCCAGGCACTGCATCTCCAACCCCAGGTGAATCAGAGTCGAGGAAGATAGCATCCAGACCAGGCTGAGGGTTAACACATAAGTAGCCAGTCAGTTATCTTCCTCACATGGAGAGCAAGCTGCCTGCCAAAACCATTAGTTTGATTGATTCCATAGACATGCCCTAGCTGGGTCAGTAAGGACAGATAGCTCAAGCTCTCCTGAGCCAGTCCCACCAGGTTTACAAGTAAGACCATCTCTGCTTGGGGATAATTCCAAGTTGTAAACCAACATACAAAGGAACCAGGGAACATCTTTGTTTTAGTTCAAATATGGTAGAACCTAACAAAACACCTGCATGCTACACCGAACGAAGATGTTTCTGATCATGAGGCTCAAAGAAGAGGTTTGGGGAATAAAATCCTTCTCATGAAGCTGACAGGGTTAGATCCCTGGCACACTATGTGACCAGCCCTTCCTGCCAGGATTGCCAGGAGTAAGCCCTGAACCTCAACTAATATGCTCCAAAGATAAAGCAAAAGAAAAATTAAACGACAAAAACAAAAACTGCCAAACAATCAAAGCTTCAGAGTGTAATAGGGAGACATTGAGTGTGTATATTTGTATATATCTTTGTGTGTGTATGTGTGTGTGTTCTCCAGGACATGAATATCGAACCTACCAGGACTTGATGGGAATTTCAAACTGAATAGAGGGGAGCTGAATGGAATCAGAGAAGCTAGCACCATCTCCAGACCTCCTCCAGGCTATGCTTGACAAGTTGGGTCTATTGCAGTTCTTCCACTGGTCTGTTCTGGAGCCAGAGAGATTGTATGGTGGTAGGGTGCTTGCCTTGCACATGTTTGACCTCCAGCATCACTATGATTCCAAGTCTTGCCACAATCCTTGAGCACAGACTCAGGAGAAAGCCCTGAGCATCACTGAGAGAGACCCCTAAACCAACTAATCAAAATCCCCAAGTCAAAAAATAAAATGGACCCATGGCTTTGTTCCAGGCAAATATGAATAGTGAAATTCAACCTGTATATCCATACAGGATATATCCATATGGATACTGAGGGCATGAAGCTGCCTAGTCCTGCAAAGAAATTATATGGAATCATTTAAAACAATTTCCCCGTGACAGGTCATGGAACCAGATGGGATGCCAGGATTGAAGTGGGGTTGGCTACATGCAAGGCAAATACCCTAAACGCCAAATAAATGCTATCACTCCAGTTGAACATGGCCTTTGATTTTTTTTTTTTTTTGCTCGTTTGTGGGCGGCAACATCCAGTAGCACTCAGGGGTTACTCCCAGCTGTCCACTCAGCAATACCTCCTGGCTGGCTTGAGGAACTCTATGGGACACCAGGTAAAGAACCCAGGTTAATTTCGTCACATCCGCTGTGCTATGGCTCCTCTTTTCCTACCCCCAAGAGAAGTTAGTACTCAACAAAATGTATTTAGTTTGACGGGAGAGAAAGAGGAATATGTGTTCAAGAGAGAACCCATGCTTGAGGAGCCAGCCAGGCTCTGGACTTTTTCAATCCCCTGCCTGGATCCTGTCCGACAGGCTCTGGAGTTTTTGTGATACCCACAGAGGCTGCAGCCAAGTGTCCTTTCTGGAGGCCACTGAGAGACCCACTGTGGGTGCTCTAGAAGGTCTTAGAAGGGAAGACACATACGGGGGCAATGTCCCTCAGGCAACTGGGAGGTTTGGAGCCTTGAGTGGACCAAGTGACCATCAAACAGCTCTTGAAAACACACTTTATTGACTTTAGAGGGAAGCACATCGGGTGGAGGGGAGGGAAGAAAGGACTGCTGTGCACCATGCCATAACCCTGCAATGGGGTGTTGTTGAAGGGGAGAGGCAGGAAGATATTCGGTTGTTGTGGCAGGGCGCTCATTTAGTGAGATTCTGCATGTTGGCAGCAGACTGTAAGCGGGGCATTTTTGGTCTGGGAAAGCCCAGCTCCAAGTCCGAGGACTCCACTGGGTGGCGCCTCTTGGGGGCCCTTAGGGGAGCTGGCTTCTCTCCATGGAGCTCTGCTGGTGCAGCCAGGGGGATTCTTGAGAAGTTCAATCGCCTGTGCCAGGCTCCAACTTCAAGCGGGGCTTCTTAGGTTTGGGAGAGCCCAGCTCCAAGGCCGAGGGCAACACTGGGTGGCGCCTCTTTGGTGCCCGTTGGTGTGCCAGCTGCTGGACTTCTCCCTTGGCTGGAGTGGCCAGGGGGAGATCGCCATATGACCTGTAGCTGCCAACCAGGCAGTAGATTTCTCCGTGCCAGCCCACCTGCCTCTCTCCATAGAAGAGATGAGCGTATCCACGGGAGGGAGTACTGGGGGCCACAGCTGGAAAGAAAATCAGACTCAGTCACACACACACAGCTGCCACATCCTGGCAACCTTCCCTCTCTTGGAGCTCTTCCTCTTTTGGGCTGACACCTCCTAATCTGTTTAGCATTGAAGAAGACCTAGCCTTGGCCATTGAGCCCAGAGTCTCCAAGAGCCTGGGTGCTGATTGCAAAAGCATCCCCAGAAGCATGTCTGCAGCATGCCAACTATCAGGCCTAACTAGCACAAAGCACTGCACAAAGGTAGCAGTCAGGTTCCCATCACTCTCTACTTGAACAGAACCAATTGGATTCCCTGTAATCAATTGGGTGAGGCACCATTTGGTGTTGCGGGGTTACTCTTGGCTATGTGCTTAGGGGTCACACTTGTGGTGCTGAGGATAGAAATCTGGCCCTCCCACCTGCAAAGCATCTGCTCCAATCTGCTGAGTTGTCTATCCATTTGAGAAGACAGATTTGGATTTGGGGGTGGAAGTTGGCCTTTGAGCCACATTAGCTTAAGGTTATATTTTTTTATGTATTCTTTGGGATTGGAGCCACACTCTGTGGCACTCAGGGATTAAGCCTAGCTCTGTGCTCAGAAATCACTCCTGGAAGGCTTGGGGACCATAGAAGATGCCGGAAATCAAACCTGGGTCCATCCTTCGTGAGCCATAGACTAGGCCAACACTCTACCGCTGTGAGGTCTCTCCAGGTCATTTCTCAGGGTTTCAGGGAAATGACTTTTGCATTGGGGGAAAAATGTAGTACAAATCAGTTACAAGGCAGGAGCAATAAGACACTTGGTAGTATAGGGCCTTGCATGTATTGGACCCAGGTTCTATCTCAGACTTGGAGCTGGGCTCTTCCAGACCAAAGAAGCCCCGCTTGCAATTGGAGCCTGGCACAAGTGATGGGACCTCTTAAGAATCCCCCATGGCTGTAGATCAACCTAAAGAATAGCTTGGATGGCTGACCTCAGTGAATAGTTGATGCAGCAGATATGTGTATGCTGGGGTCATCAGGGAGAGCCTGAAGTCCAGCTGAGGTTTGCACGTATAAACAGGACAGAACACTTTCCTGTTGAGAATCAAAGCTAATCCATGTTCTTTGCTCATGCTAGTTCAATGTGGATTTGTGGTACACTGTCCTTTGGATGCCATTTCGAGTCAGTGAACCAAGCAGCTCAGCGACAACCTTGGACACTGGCTGTGTCCATTGGATGATCAGATACTATTGTGGCTTTATGGGAAGATAATGACATGGATCTATGTCCATCATCCCCAGTCCCATGAGGTTTTTTTTTTTTTTTTTTTTTTTTTTTTTTTGTGGTTTGGTTTGTTTGTGGTATTGTTTTTGGAGAACGCATCTGACCTTGCCCATTGGTTCCTCCTGGCTTTGCTCTTCAAAGACCCTAAGTAATTATTTATTCCCTAGAAATGCTACCCAAAGGCTTCAAGGATACCGATACTGTACTGTGACTGGTGCCGTTCAATGTGGGGTTTCCAAAATTTTATGAATCCAGGGTACAGGTGGCATGGACAATTGAGGTCCAAGGGGTCAGATCAGCTTTCACCAGCTGCTGTAGGATATCTTGCGGAACATCCCCTGTGTCCTTGCACACACCCCAGTTGGCTGAGGCAAGGAAGATGACATGTCCCTGAGACACTTGTATGGCCTACAGGGCCTTGATGTCAGTGACATGGGATAAGCTTACCATCATGCCCAGTTATTTGTTTTAGCAAGTACCGTCTGTAGGGTGGGGAATTCAGGGCACACATAATTGGGGTGAGGTGTTCATTGATGTGCCATTCCTGGTAGAACAGGCAAGACACAGGTGTTCCCATGGGGACAGGGCTGGAACCAGGCTCCTCACCTCTCTGAAGTTGGTCAGCCCGCTGATGTTGATATAGACAGTGTGGGCATCCTTCATAGTACTCTTCACCCTGTGAAACAGACAGGGGTCATGTGTCTGTGGGGCAATATGTAGACACTGAGAGTCTAAACGTATCCTGAAAATCCATCCTTCCAAGCCCTAGGGCAAGTGCTATGATGGCCCTACCAGGGAGCCAGTCTTGGTTGTTGAACCCCATCTCCCCTCCGTACTCCCACCTGCTCTTGGCCCAGTGTTCTGAGAGGCCGATGTGATCTGTACTCACCAAGTCATGCTGCAGGTGTAAATGAGTGTCAGTAAGTGAATGTCCAGCTGGTAGAAGCACAAAACACAGTGAGGCTACTGGTTAGTGAGTGCTCCCCGACCCCACCACAGATAAGTCAGACCAGATTCTTAGACTCCTTCAGAGCTAGAGACAGGAGGAGGTTGGGTTACTTTCACAGCACTCAGCTGAGCTCTTCTCCCTGCAACCCAGCCCAGCCCAGCTCAATTAGCGTATCTTCCTTGTATGGAGGTCACCAGCTCTAGCTCAGCATAGGAGGCACACCTGTGTGGATGAGGTCAATCTGCAATCTCCAAGGTGAGTCAAATGGCATCACACTCCTGGGTCTGGCAGGGGTGTAGGCTGACTAGAACTGTGGATATATGCTTCAGTAGTTTGAACCGGGGCTGCTCTGTGCCACTTTGACTTCCCATGATCCCTAGGTATAACAAATACCCCATAGGCTCAGAGATTTCCATAATGTGCTATTTTTTCTGTGACAATTTTGTATCATAAAGCCCAGTCCCATATCCCCAAGCCATGTCATGGCATTTTGTGTGGCTCACTGAGAAATGAATTTTCATGTGACTAATTGGGTAGGTCTGGTCCCCCAGACACAATAGTCAATCATCTTCCCTGTGTGAAGCCTGAGAGATGGCTCAATGGTCTGGAGCATGTGTCCTGCATGTCGGTGCCCAGGTTGGCTTGACTCCATATTTTTATACCCCAACACTGTGGGGAGTGACCCCAGAGTACAGAGCTGATACAACTTCTAGCAGTGCCTTTGTGATGATTAGAAAATAACTATGATGTGGGCCGAAGCGATAGCACAGCGGTATGGTGTTTGCCTTGCACATGACCATCACAAGATGGACCCCAGTTCGATGCTCGGCATCCCATACGGTCCCCAGAGCCGGCCAGAAGCGACCTGACCGCAGAGCCAGGAATAAACCCTGAGCGCTGCCGGGTGTGACCCAAAAACAAAAAACAACAAATGAAAAAACAGCAAAAAGGAAATATAGTGGCCAGAGAGATGACATAGGGGCTAGTGTACTTGCCTATACCTGATCAATCCCAGTTCTAATCCCTGGCACCACGTATGGTTCCCTGAGCACTGCCGGGAGTGATCTGAGTGCAGAGCCAGGAGTCGGCTATGAGCACAGTTCCCTATAGCTTGGAAGCCATAAAACCAAAATTAAATAGAGGAAAAGATCACCTTGGGGCCGGAGAGGTAATATAACGGGCAAGGTGCTTGCCTTGCACCCATAACCAGGACACCATAGCATCCCAGAATGTCTCCAGGAGTGACTCTTGAACACAAAGCCAGGAGTAAACCTGTGCATCTCTGGTTGTGACCCAAAGCATAAAATAGGGAACCCGGAAACCAAAACCTCCACAAGTGAGACTTTGGTGGTACCTGGGCAAGTCCTCGCCTCAGGTGATGCAGGCTGGTGTGTGCCCTGCGGAGGTCATGCATGGGGACGTCCCTCTCCCCCCACCCCCTAGCCTGCCTTGGTGCAGCTGCCTCAGGCCCAAGGCCAGGTCGTTGTGGCTGGAGGGAAGTAAGGCCGGGGCGAGCAGTGGGCTCTTGGGCCTCTGGGATACGGCAGGGCAGCACTAACCTGGTTCCCCTGGGGAACCCTTCCAGCACTGTCCCAAGGTGGGTCCCTGGGAGTCTGAGCTGGGTGGGGAGAAGGAAGGTCAGATGGTGTTGGTGTGGGCGAGGCCCCTCCGAGCCCACTTGCCCAGGCCGCCGTCTTCCTTCCTCGCGTGGGGTGAGCCTGCCCACCCGCTCGCCCCAGCCCTGCCCTGCCCTTCGCTTCCCGTTCCTCAAACTCCCACGCACCGCCCTCCGCACGCCAACGTCCACGAGCGGGAAGTTGGTCGCGCGCTGCGGCTCCTGCACTTGTTGGGGCGCTGAGGGCCTCGCGGGGGTTCCCGGGCGCGTGGCCTAGTTCTGGCACTGCCATCAGCGCCAGCGCCAGCAGGAGCAGCAGAGGCAGAAGGCCCGGGCCAGGCGCCGGGGACGTCGAGGCAAGTGAAGGTTCAGCAAGACAGACGCTCAGCGCGGGCCGCCAGGCAGAGGTAGGGCCGAATTTGGAGCCTGGCCACGCGGAGGGTCCGGGGTCCGAGGCGCCAGCTCTGGCTAACGGTGCAGCCTCCGGATCGGCCTTGGCGAACAGCGCACCTCCGCGCACGGGACGCTGCTGCAGCATGGGCCGGGCGGGGTGGTCAGCTGGGGGACCGGGCGGCTTTTCCTCCATCCCCCGGGACCTCCAGGGTTCCTCAGGCTCTGTGGCGGAAACTCTCTTGGTAGGCTCCAGGGAATCAATCAGACGGGAGGAGGCCGGGATTGCCCCTGGGACCTGGGCAGTCGCGTGCCAGGCAGAGTCCTATCCTCTGTGCTATTGCTCAGGCTCTGAAGATTTGATTTCTGGGGATGGGGGAGCCAGAGCCTCTCTCTCAATGTCCAGCGTCCATCCATCCCCACCCCCGTTCTGCACATCAGTTTCTGGGGCACACGTGAGAGTGTCAGGAGCACGAGTGTGTCAACCACCCACTCCTCCTCCAGAGCACTTTGTCACAGAACCCAGAGGTGGGAGACTGGAGTGGACAGCAATGAAGGCTTTCCAGACCCCTAAGGCCTTCCCCAGCAACCTTCCTCCCCGGCGGCTGCCTTGCCAGGGTCCCCTCTGGGAGAGGCTCACGCCTGAGGGTGGAGTTGAGCTGAGGAGAAAGTGCTGCTGAGCACTGCGCCTAGGCAGGTGCCACATTGCGCCGAGTGGGACGAAGTCTCTGGTTCAATGCCCAATGTTGGCAGACATAGTGCCTCACCACCAGGCTGCTTCCCCAACCCAGATGGCAGTGCCTGGGCCACAGAGGCTGGTCGCCTTCCCACCTTCTCACGTTTTCGATTCTGTTAATATATTTTGGTTTAGGAGGCCACATCCAGTATGTTCAGATGTTACTCCTGGCTCTGTGCTCAGAAATCACTCCTGGCAGGTTCAGGGGACCCCATGGTATGTCAGGGATCGCTGGCAAAGCAAAGCAAAGCAAAGGCCCTCCTCGCTGTGCTATGGCCCAGCCCCTCCTCACAGTCTATAGATGTGTCTCTGATTCTCTCTTTCCCACTTGCATTTGGCATCTGACTGTTCTGTAGTCACATGTGTTTTTGGGTGCTTTTTGCTGGAGGTTTGCTGACTTCTTATAGCCATTAGTGGATTGTTTTTAATTAATTAATTAATTAATTAATCAAGGTTATACTGGCAGTGCTCAGGGATCACTGCTGGTGGGGCTTGGCCAGCAATTCAACCTAGGATGGCTGCATGCAAGGCAAATGCCCTCCGAACTGGACTATCAAACTGGCTCTGAATTAGCTATTAAAAAAAAAAAAAAACAAAGCAAAACAAAATTGAATTTGCATAATGAAAATGTGGGCAATCTTTTTCTCTTTTTTTTAATTAAAATTTTTTCTTGGGCCCGGAGAGATAGCATAGTGGCGTTTGCCTTGCAAGCAGCCGATCCAGGACCAAAGGTGGTTGGTTCAAATCCCGGTGTCCCATATGGTCCCCCATGCCTGCCAGGACCTATTTCTGAGCAGACAGCCAGGAGTAACCCCTGAGCACCGCCAGGTGTGACCAAAAAAAAAAAATTTTTTTTTCTTGCGGGTGGTCATTTATTTTTCTTTTTCAAACTGAATTTGCTTTTTTGTGGGTTGTTATTTCTTTTTCTTTTTTGGGAGGGGCCACACCCGGCGTTGCTCAGGGGTTACTCCTGGCTGTCTGCTCAGAAATAGCTCCTGGCAGGCACGGGGGACCATATGGGGCACTGAGATTCGAACCAACTACCTTTGGTCCTGGATCGGCTGCTTGCAAGTCAAACGCCGCTGTGCTATGTCTCCGGGCCCCTATTTCTTTTTTTTTTAATTGAATTGTTTGGGAGTGGTCGTTCTTTTAAATTGATTTAATTTTTTGGTGGGCAGTATTTTTTAAGTTTAATATTTTTGGTGGGCAGTTCTTTCTTCTTTTTAAAAAATAATTCTTTTTGGTGTGGTTATTTATTTTTCTTTTTCAAACTGAATTTGCTTTTTTGTGGGCTATTATTTCTTTTTTTTATTGAATTATTTGGGGAGTTTTTTTAAATTGATTTAATTTTTTGGTGGGCAGTTCTTTCTTTTTAAAAATTATTTCTGTTTGGCTTGTGGTAATTTCTTTCTCCTTTTTAAAATGAGTTTTTTCTTTGTGGCGGGCCATTTCCTTTTGGATGGATGGGTGGTCTCATCCTGTCTGGAGCCTCTGGGCTTGTTTGCTGAAATAAAGGCCTTGGCTTCTCTCTGGTTCCCTTCCCTGGTGCCTGATCTTGAGGAGAACCACTTGGGAGGTTCAAGTCACCTCTGCTCTGGAGCCATAGAAGAACTCTCCTCTCTCTGCTGCTGCTGTCTGCTGGCTCCATTGTCTCCTCACAGGATGTAGCTGAGGTCCGAGCTGGTGCCACCTACAGTCACCACCTCCTCAGCCATGTTCATGTTGCCCCTATGGTCTCTAGTGCATTGCTCTGCCTCTCTGCTATCCTGCCGGGTCCACATGCGTCCTGATGCTACCCAAGTCTATGTCAGGCCCCAAGTGGTGGATCTCCGGGGCCTTCTGCTAAACATAGTCACACCGGGCAGAGCGTGAGGACAGAGTTGCAAAGTTATCCTGGGGCCCCAAACACCTGCCCCTACCTAACTTGGCAGCACCAGGAAAACGTCAAGGGCTCAGACCTTCCTGCTGAGAACCAAAAGCCAGTCCCAGAGTCTTCCTGACCCCAAGCTTAGCCAAGTGTGCCTGATCCAGGGCTGACGACTTTTCTCTGTCCGATTTGTAGAGAAGACAGTGAAGACACAAAGGGAGCCATGCTGGCATTTGCAGACCTACGCCCCCCTCTGTCCTGCACTCTCCCTTCTGTGTGGACTGGAGACCCCCACCCAACCTGTTGCCCTTAGTTCTGAAAGAAGCTTCACTTCACATACCCTAAGGCTCATCTTGGGTCCCAGAACTAGGGAGGGAGGGAGGAAGAGGACGGGGACAAAGCAGGGAGAGAGAATGAGAGAGATGAGAGAGGGAAAGAGAAAAATGCAGCAGGGGTCAACCAATGCCCAGATGGGGGAGGTTGGGGGGCACTGATGACCCATCCAGAAGATGGGCTGAAGGTGGGACCTTCATTGCTGGCTCCTTCCAAAAGGGGAGGAGGATCTTCTGGCCAGGTCAGGAACTGCATTTTATGGGCTGGAGAGATAGCATGGAGATAAGGCATTTATTTGCCTTGTGTGCAGAAGGACGGTGGTTTGAATCCCGGCATCCCATATGGTCCCCTGAGCCTGCCAGGAGTAATTTCTGAATGTACAGCCAGAGTAACCCCTGAGTGCTGCTGGGTGTGACCCAAAAACCAAAAAAAAAAAAAAAAAAAAAAAAAAAAAAAGAAAGAAAGAAAAGAAAAGAAAAGAAAAGAAAAGAAAAGAAAAGAAAAGAAAAAGAAACTGCATTTTAAATTCAGATCTGAGATGTCTTTCACAGTTTGAGAAGGCAGGGCCGGAGTAATTGCACAGTGGGGAAGGTGCCTGTCATGCATGTGACCAACCTAGGTTCCATCCCCGGCATCCCAGAAGTCCCCTGAGACCCACTAGGGGTGATCCCTGAGCCTAGACTCAGAAACAAGCCCTGAGCACCACCGGGTGTGGCCTAAAAAGGAACCAAAAGAGCCTGAGTGTGGAACGGCATTTGGGACTGGTAGATTCTCTAGCAGTTCCTGCAATTCCTGACTTGGGGTCTCTGCCTAAGAGTATGAGGGAGTCCCCTCATACATAGAGTATGACCAGATCCCCCTGGTCGGGACCTGATGGGCCACCACCCCATAGCCATACTCCGGCTCTGCCTGATCCCTCCTGGGTTAATACACATGCAAACTTGCCTGACATGCAAAAAAAAGATACAAAGGGATTTTTTAATAAAAGTACAACTCGCCCAAGATTTGGCCTCATTACCGCCTCGAGCTGAGGAACATGCCAGGTAGGGCTGAGTCCAGGTGTTAATTAGCCAACTGGGATTTCCAGATTGTTCCCAGAGCACCAAGCAGGGAGAAATGGAAAAATTCAATCAGAGACACGGTACATGTGAGCACAGCCCCCTACACCCCCAGCCCCAGTGGCCAGATGTGAGCCAGAGTCTCATGGACACAGGAGAGCCTTGGCCATGACTGCATGACAGAGCAGCACCGGCCGTAGCCACATGGAGGCAGGGCAACCTCAGCTTGGCCCTGCTTGGCTCGCAAATGATTTTGGGGGGATAGAAACAGCCAGCTGCAGATTGCATCCACACCCTGGAGTCTAGAGGGTTGTGGGCAGAGAGGGTGAAGGGTGCCGGCTACCACTAAGTCAGAAATGGCCCAGATAATTCTCCAAGCAGGTATATCCAGTGGTCACCCACAGGAAGCAGATATACATGGGGGTGGGCTTCTGGGGATGACAGACACACACCCCAATGGGAAGGTGCTGCCCACAGGAGGAGCTGCCCTTGGACCCCCCCCCCTGTCTGTAAGGCACAGGAACATGCCATGGGAGTTGAGGGGGTAGGCAGGGGTTTTAACACCTGCCCCAGCCTCTGAGGAAACAGCCATGTCACCTCCTGGCTTATGTGTGGGGTCAGACAGCCTTTTCTGCATTTCCCTCACCCCAGAGCCACCCAGAGATGCCAGCACCCACACTTCTGAGTTTGGGGTTCATACAAGGTTAGTTGGAAACAGGGAGATTTAGGTAAAAAAAAAAAAAGAGTGTCTTCTATATGTGGTGTGCTTATGATATGTAACAGAGCTGACATTTATGTCCACCATCCACCCATTGACCTACCATCTGTTCGTCCATCCATACACCCATCCACCCATCCATTTATCCATATAGCACCTGTCTATCCACTTCTCATCTATCCATCCATGCACCCACCCATCCATCCATGCACTTACTCATCCACCAACCCATCCATGTACCCATTACCCATCCATGTACCATTATACCTCCATCCTTCTACTCATGTACCCACCTATCCTTCCATTCACTCAACCATATACCATCTGCCCACCCTTTTCCCAGCCTCCTGTCATGCTACCAGGGGAAGGACACGATGAAACCATCCATCACTCATGGGGCCATGAAGCTGGGATGGGACATCTTGGAACACACTGACCAAGACTGCGGTGGGAAGAGCCAGAACCTGCCTCCAGGGATCGACAAAGTCCAGAGGCAACTGAGACCCTCGATCTGGCCAGGGACCCCTGTGTGCTTCTGAAGTAAGGGGTCTGCTCAGAGTATTCCCTGCTACCAGCAGTTTTCCAGCACCCCCAATCCAGGAGCTGCTAGAACCTGAGTGGACAGCTTGTGCTCAGGCCAATTGCCCAGCCCGAGGGCATCTACTGTGTAGGACTGTCGGTACCTGGGTCATGGAGCTCAGGGCTCCCTCCCAGCTGCATCTTCGGGTAATTCCTTTAGAGTCTGGGCCTCCATGATTTATTTTTCTCCTGAAACTTACTCAACCCCAGCAAAGCCGCTACCCCAGGCCCTTGAGCTATTTACTGGTTCTTAACTAATAATCAAAGAATGGCTGAGCACTGCCAGAATTAATTTCTGAGCATAGACTCAGGAGTAACCCCTGAGTGTAGTCAGGCATAGCCCCAAAACAAACAAACGAAAATAATGGGGAGCAGGGTCCAGAGTGATAGTACAATTGGAGAGGCACTTGCCTTATACACTGCCGACCGGGTGGATCCCCAGCGCCCCACAGGTCTGATTCCCGAGTGAAGAGCCACCTTCAGCACCACCAGGTGTGGCACAAAAGTATGAGGGTCAAACTTTTCCTAGAAAGGGGCAGTGAGGAAGCACTGAAGGCTTGGGATTGTGGGTTGTAATTTTTGGCTCATCTCAGTCGGTTACTGGGGTCACCCAAGAGAAAGAACAGAGATGGGGGTAGGGGTTCGCAGCAAACCAGAAATGAGATTGGCCAAATCAGCCCAAATCAGGAAAAAATATCAAACCCGAAACAGAAATGTCTGCGCCCAGTCCCCCCCACCATGTGGAGCCACTTCCAGGGCCCCCACCAGTGCCCCCACTAGGGCACCCAGACTACTCAGCCCTGCCCTTGCCTTCAGGAGCCTGGCACCAGCTGGCGTCTTTGCAGCAAGGGCAGCTGAGTCAGGCACTGTGGCCCAGTCCAGAGCTTGAGAAGGAAGTTGGATACTCCCTTTAGGGCTACCACTCCTCAACGAACGTCTCCTCACTGGGCCTCAGCCTAGGGGTTCGGGGATCCGGAACAGGACCAGCCACGGGGAGCTGGGATTTGTTCTACTCTCCTGAAGGTCCTCCCACCCACTTGGGGGAGGTCTCTGCATGACCCACACCTACACCCCTGCCATCCCCAAAATTGAACTCTCACAACCCAAGGATGCCCTATGGCTGGTCCCTCCGCTTACCCCATGGAGGTCCAGTTCCCGTGGCCCTGCCTCTGACCTCGAAGTGGGGGTCCCTGAAAGAAGTGAAAAACATACTTTTAATGAAAGCTTTAAAATATGATATGAATTTATTAAACTCCAGCCATAAGTTGCTTTTCTCTCCCGTTTCATTTCAACTAATTATAAGATGTTTTCTTTAACTACCTGTCTGCATATTCCTTATCTGCCAAGTTATAGAACCTGCCTGCGGCCTGCCTGCAGCCTCCGAGCCCCTGTGTGACCCACCTGCCCTCAAGCTCCTGTACGACCCACCCGCCCTCGATCGAGATTTGAAAATGCTGCCACCCTGCCCCCCGGCCTCCCTGCTTCCCGCTTCTGTGTGGCCCACCCGCCCTAAAATCTTGAAATTTGAAATCACCTTTATCTCACAACCCCGAGCGCAGCTCTCCTACGTCAGTGCTCATTCCTGTTTCTTTTAAGATTGTGCTTTGATAATAAGAATAAATCAACCTGTCTAACTAAATTCTGTATAAAAAGAGACTGGCTTAAGGTTTCGGGGTCCGTAAACCTCTACTCTGCCACGGGTACATTTCGGACTTCTGACAGGTCAGATAATATACGGAACTTGCTTGCATCATTGCTGGGCTCGAGTCTTTTTCATTACTCTGCGCCGGGCAGCTGGAAATCGGGTTTTCCGAACCCTGCAGTCCCCATAATTCTGTGCCTCCCAGGCTGCGCCTAGTCCGAACTGGGTGGTTAAAGCTGGACCCGGTGATGGAGGCACAAGGACGCATGGACGCCCCGCAAAGATGCACAGACACGAGTGTGCTTAAGCCCTTGGCCCTAGCTTGGCCCTGCCCAAGTTTACATCGTGAATTCGGGGTGCTCAAAATTCAATGCAGAGGCCCTCCAATGGGGAGATGGAGCAAAGGGCTGAGTTGCAAGTGGAGGCCCCAGATTCAGCTCCTTGCACTTCACTTCCCCCCCATCAACGCTGCGCTCCGTCCAAGTTTTCCAAATCTTGTGCACAGGGCGTCCTGCACCCCAAAATGGATTCTCTGGGAACCAGGGCACACTCGCGTTGAACGCAGGAGGTTTATTTTAAGACACAATCCCAACAGTAGGGGAGAAACCAATCTTGGGGCGGTAGTGGGGCGGGATGCGCGGAGGGGCCGGAGGAAATCACCTGGACCAGCTTCCCTTGGAGGCACCTGGTCCCGCTGGGCAGGGCTCTGTCGCCCTCCAGTGGGCATTAGGTGTAATTGCGCCCTCTGACTGTACACTAAATCTGGAATTAAATCTAGTTTGCGGATGCAATTTCAAACTAATTCCGGGGAAAAGGGAAACCGTGGCTAGACAAAAGTGACATCAGAAATTCCAGAGAGGTAGCACAACGGGGAGGGCGTTTTCCTTGTATACAGTACACCCAGGTCCAATCCCCAGCACAGGCTCTAGGGGAATGACCCCTTGAGCGGAGAGCTAGGATCTTCGCCAGGAGTGACAAAAATAAAAAGTGACATCAAGGAAACTTATTGTGGTTTATTTGGATTTTTCCCCTGGCTCTACACTGAGGGATCACCCTTGGTGCAGCCTGGGGAGCATTATGGAGTTCTGGGCTGGAACCTGGGTCATCCACATTCAAAGCAAGCACCCTCCCTACTGTACTATCGCTTTGGTCCAAGGAAAGTTGTTTTATTTTGTTTTGTTTTATTGTTTTGTTTTTTGAGAGAGAGAGAGAGAGAGAAGAGAAAAGAATAGAAGAGAGAGTGAAAGAGAGAATAAAAATAGATGTGACTGGGGGGTCAGAGTGGTGGCACAAGCTGTAGGACATTTGCCTTGCACGTACTAACCTAGGACAGGCTGTGGTTCGATCCCGGGTGTCCCATATGACCCCCCAAGCTAGGAGTGATTTCTGAGAGCATAGTCCCAAGAGTAACCTCTGAGTGTCACCGAGTGTGCCCCCCCAAAATAAAAGGATGTGACTGATGGTAAATAGATCTCTGTGGAAAATACTTATTACATAAAAATTAGGGCTCATGACAGGAGAGTGGTGTGTGTGGAATCACATGTGTGACCAGGCGACATGAGATACCCGTGTCCTCTGCCTAGAGTTTCAGGAATTAGAGAAACCACACACGGCTGGCCCGCAGACTAGATAATCGCATACGCCTCTTCCCACCCTCCACAGGACACCTTGCGTCCCATGCTCTGGGAGACAAAAAATCTGGGGAGAAAAACTAGGGCGAGATTCTGAGCAAAACAGGCTCTTTCCAGCATAAATCAAGTGGGCAGCCATGGCGGGGTTTGCCCATTCTCTCCTCCTCTCTGGACCAGGACCAGGGGACAGACTTCTCCATGGGTGTGGTTGCCCTGGGCTTCGGGAGAGGGATAGGGAGTCTGAAGGGGTGCTGGTGAGGGCGGGGACCGGCTTCAGGCTCTGGCAGTCCTAGGTTTAGGCCTCCCCTCAGCTCCATTCCAGGCTCCTCATCCAACACACACGTGCAGTGTATTGGGAGCATCCCCAAGGAGGCAGCAGAAACTTCCAGAGAACTCCCAAAAGGACCCTCTCGGAGGGAGCCCCATCCAACGACTCTCCTAAAATGCCACACCTTCCAGCAAAGTCTGAGACCTCACGGCACCTTGGTGCTGGGGAGGAAGCTGAAGATGGCGTGTGGAAGCCAGAGATCGGCTTGGGTTCTGAGCACTGAGCTCTGAACGCCTGAGCTCTGGGTTGAATGAAGATGTGTAGGCTGCTATGCAGTTCCGGGCATGGCCACCAGGTGGAGAAATCTCCCTGCACTCGGCACACACACACACACACACACACACACACACACACACACACACACACACAGGCGCGTGCAAGCCCCTTTTCACACTCATGTCCCGTGCACACCCGCTCCCACGCGCCCCTCTTTATCCTTGCACCCCAAACCCCAGAAAAGCAGAGGCCAACACTCACTAGCCACCTCTGGCAGGAAGTAGGGGGTCCCCTCAAGCTCAGCTTTGGGGTCTACTCTGCTTCAGAAGAGCAGGAGCCCCCCACCCCACTTGTCTCCCCCTTCCCCACCCAAGTGGGTGGCATAAAATCTCCCATCAAAGTCACAGTCAATGCTCCATGAGACCCCCCAAAAGGGGTGATGGGGCCCAGACATTTGGAAGTTCAGGGTCCCCCAAAATGTGGTGGCAGGAAGGAGCCCAGGGGCCCATCACCCCCCCTCCAGCCCTGCTATCCCCATGACCCATCGAGGGGCACAGCCTGTGCCTCTGCCACTCTGCCCTCCTTATGCACCCCAGCAGCATCATGAGGGTAACCAAGAAGTGCGGCCACTGGGAGTAGGGTGCTATCTGTCCATCAGTCCATAAGTCCATCCACTCATCTGTCCATCTGCCTGTCCTTCTGTTATCCATCCATATGTCTGTTGATTTGTCCACCTGTCCAAATGTGTGTCCGTTGGTCCATCCATCTGTCTGTCCATCTGTTCATCTGTCTGTCTGTCCATTCATCTGTACATCTATCTGTACATCTCTACCTGTCTGTTCATTTGTTTATCCATCCATCCATGTGTCCATATGTCTGTCCATCACTCTGTTCATTGGCCCTTCTGTTTGTCCGTCCTTCCGCCAGTCCATATGCAGGCACCTGGCAGGGCCACACTGTCAGCACACAGCAGCCGAGGTGATTAATTAGGGCCAGCCCCCACATCTGCCCTAGGACAGTGGGGGGTCACAGTACTGTGTCACCCGCTTCCTCCTGCTCCCCGTACCTAATTGGCTGTGATGTGGCAGCAGCTGCTCTGGGCCCGAGGAGTAGGGTGTGAGCGGGGACACGCAGCAGGGCTCAGGTGCCAGGAGGAACCAGGGTGGGGCATGGGGGACGAAGCCTGGGACTGGATCTTTGGGGGCTTGGACTCCTCCTGAGTCTGTCAGATAAGAAGGTGGGTAAGGAGAAGCCAGAGAGATAACATGGAGGTAAGGCGTTTGCCTTTCATGCAGAAGGTCATCGGTTTGAATCCCGGTGTCCCGTATGGTCCATCGTGCCTGCCAAGAGCAATTTCTGAGCATGGAACCAGGAGTAACCCCTGAGCACTGCTGGGTGTGACCAAAAAAAAAAAAGAAAAGAAAAGAAAGTGGGTAAGGAGAGGCAGTGGGCACCTCAGTAGCAGACAGAGCCTCAAGTATGTAGCAGGTGCTTCGACTTCAGTGCCTGGGTGGGTACTGTACCCCAGCCACTGTACTCAGAACTGGGGTGCTGGGGACTGTTCATTTCCTTCCCCTGCTTTGGAATCCACCTAGAGCATGGGTACTCCAACACAGGACAGGCGAGTTGAGGGGTCCAGAGACCCCAGACTACATTGGCAAAGGGGCTGGAAGCCCCCTTGTGTGGGTCATTGGCAAAGGGGCCGGAAGCCCTCTTGTGTGGGTCCCACCACCCATCGCCATCACGGAGGGCCTTGTTGGGGGAGGAGGTGCTGTCTTGTAAGGAGCAGGCAGGAATCAGTGAGCCCTCACATAGAAAAGCTGGGGGTACGTGTACTCCCCTCATTCCCATGATTGGGAAGATTCGGGGGTTAGTACAGCCAAGACAGAGCCAAAACAGTGTCGGGAATTCAGCCCAGGGTATCCCACCCCGGCCCCCCAAGCCCTTCTCTGCCAGCTAGGACCCCCCAATCCAACCCTGTGCCTGTAGCAAAGCCCTGAGTTCATGTTCTGATGAGAGATGAGGAGGGAGCAGGTAGAGGCGAGAGTCAGCTGGGGTACCTGTCCTGTACCCCAGGAACATCTGGAAACCAGCACGTGTATCTCTGTTTCTGTGCATCTGCCTATGTGTCCTTGTATGTCTGTGTCCATATCTGTGTGTCTCTGGTTGGTAATTAAGCCAAAGTCAGATGTGAAGATGAAGGTCATGTCAGATCATGTTCGGGATGTGCTGGCCTCATTCCTAGAAGGGCCCCCACATTACTCATCTGCTGCTGGGCCTGAGCAAGTGGCCAGTGGCCCAGCACAGTCTGGTGTGTCCTTCTGACCCTTAAGTGTGGGACTGAAGTGCCCCCTGGTCTCATCCTCCGATGCTGCTGCCTCTTTCGGCCCACTTCCACACACACCCCTATCCCAGGAATCCACTTTTATCCCATTTCTGATGAGCTTTTTGGATTCTAAGGCCTTGGGGCTAGGCTGGGTGGCAGTGGAGGCACCCACACCCCCCTCTGTGGAGTCTCCACCAGACAGACCCACTGGCCTCTGCCCAGTGACCTGAGCGGGGATGGGACCTGCACAGCCCCGCGGACCCCAGCAGCCTCTGAAGAGGACCACATCATGATGATAGCAATAAAGCTTGAGCATCTGTGATAAGACTAATCTGAGGCTCTTGGGGCCCCCTCAGCCCCACAGACAAACACAGCCCCTTGAGTGCTGCTCCTCATCCCTCGCCTCTCCAACTCGCCTTTCTGCATATGGGTGACATTTATTCCAAGCCCGGGTGACAGCTCATAACAGCAAAGGGTCCCGACCCAACTCTGGGAAGCTACTAGGCTTAATCCATGTAAATCAAGACTGTAAGTGACAGGAGAAGGGGAGTGGGGGGAGCCTCACTCAGGACCCCCGCACCCCTCCCATACACACTTCATCCCTTTCATTCCCTGTGGCTCAGCGAGAAAACATGATTTGCCAGAAATAGCGGCTGAGCCCAGGTTGGAGGGGATATTTCTGGCACCTCTCCTGGTCCAGTTCCTATTTCCAGCACATAGCACTGTACACCCACTTTTCCTACCAAAAAAAAAAAAAGCCAGTTAAATGCTCAGGATCAAAACCCAGAACATCCAGATCAGACCTTCCAAAAGCAGCATCTAAACATATGCTTTTGGATGGGTTCAGCTGCCTAATGGGGAGATGCAGGGTGAGAGGCTGGGCTAAAAATAGGGTCAGACCTCCGGCTTCTGCCCTCATGAACCCCATACCTTGAGTTCTAATGTCCCATGTCCAAGCACCTTTGGAACGGTTTCCACTGTCACTGTCCAGACTGCATTGAGCCGCAGTGGGGCATGTACCACCAGTGGAACATGCAGGTCTTAGTAGGCAAGACAGGTGCCAATTGTTCTGCCTGCTGCTTGGAGGTCGGAAATAGCCCAGGCTTTGCCTATCTGCTGACACAAGCCACGGGGAACCTGGGAGGCCCCAATGGAACGTGCACCACCATAGGAGCAGACAGTGGAAATCAGAGAGATGCTCCCCCTTCTGGAGCTGCAGGCACTGGGCTGCCTCCTCCTCACTTGAACCCCACTGCATTACTGAATGTCCTCCCTTTACCACCAAAATTGGGCCTGTAGTTCCTCCAAAACAGAGGTTCCCATGTGGCTATAAATCCAGCATGTCCGTGAGAATGGACCCTCAGGGCTGAGCCTTGACCAAGTCTCAGGGCTCAACCAACCCTACAAACATACAGAATTCACTTCCCCCACCAGCCTGAGTCCCCCTGGGTCCCCAGGATTTCAGCTATGGGACCGACTAGGTTCATCAGAGCTGCAGATGTCAGGGACACGGGTGTGGATGACTGCATCAGCCACTTCTTTGCTGGGGACTTGGGGAGAGGCCGGTTCTCCTGGAACCAGGACCAGCCGGTGGAAAGAATGTGGTGGCTGGGCCCAAACAGAGCTTCCCTCTGTCCATCTGCCACCTTGGCACTGGCTCCTTGGCAGTCTTTGGGGAGCCTCGGGCGGGCAGAGCTGTCTAGGTCTCGTGCGTTTAAGAATATTGGATTTGATCGCACTGCAAAATGCTTCTGAGAAGCGGGGCTATTATCCCTGAAACAGAAAAATTAAAAAAATGTGAAAAGGCTCTTTGAAGTCAGTTACCCACACGAGACCTCTGACATTGGGGCGATGGCAGATAAGGGGGCGCCGAACAAGAGCGGCTTTCAGGGCCGGCCGGCCGGGCCTGCGGCACACGTCGCGCTCTGCCAATATAAGTCGGAGATGAAAGATGCACCCGCGTCGTGCCTGACCCCGGGGCCTCAGCTATCTCCCCTGATTGCACGGCCGCTTCGCCCCGAACAATCGTGGCTGTGTACCTGGTGCAGGTGAATCTCGGGGTGGGGGCCTGCAGGGGCCTTGGCCGGGTTACAGGACGCCTTGCATAGCGCTGAGATGTGCGCCAGCCGTAAGCATCTTTATTCCTCCTCCCAGGGACTGAGCATCCAAGTGCAAGGAGCAGGCAGCGAGGGGGGAGGTGGAGGGTGACCCCAGGGCCCCGTACAACAGCCAGAACCTAGCCTGACACCCACACCTCAAGCACATACACATGTGAACACACACAGGAACATGCACACGTGTGCAGAGCCAGGGCCAGGGGTCTCACACGTGTGCAGAGCCAGGGCCAGGGGTCTCGGCGCCCAAAGTTCCCGGTTCTGGAATGCTCCCCTGAATCCCAATGTCGGGAACCCCAGCGGGGGAGGGGGGCAAAGGATCAGCTGGAAGTTTCTAGAAAGTCCAGCACAGGTCTGAATAGTATCAAAGAGACTTTCACAGCTCTAGAATCAAAACCGGATTCTGGCTCCCCCCCTGCCTTGGGTGGTGGGGTACATGGGGGATCCTTTCTCCACAGGGCCTGGGCAGGGGTTGGGCTGAGTTTCTGGGACAAGGTGAGTGCAGGGTCACAGGGCCTGCACTCCATCATCAGCTTCTGCCAGTAGCTGGAAAAGGCTGGGTCAGCGTGAGGCCTGAGTTCTGGGGCTCTGCGATGAATGGGGTGGCTTGTCAGCTGTGGGGTTGCAGGGTCATGGCTTTCCTGGGTCGACAAGAGGGTAAGGGAAAACCATCTCCAGCTCGTTTTCTGATTGCCACCCTGGGGAGCAGGTGCAGTTGCTCAGCCCCTCTGCAGACCTGGCCACACTTTCTTGAGACCCTTGATGGCTCCATCACCTTCTCCGGTGGGGCGAGGGGCCAGTAGCCCTGATGCCAGCTGCCTCATGACCATCAGAGGATTGCTTAGGGCATGGACACTGGCCTGACCCCAGCTTACCCAGGGGTCCCAGGCACCCCTTACCTCCACTTTATCCCCCAGGAGTCTGCGGTCCCAGAATCAGTGGCTGGGAACGCCAACGTGGACACATGTGTTGTTGTATGTTTGTTCATACACATGAGCGTGTGTACTGTGATCACTGTACATGTGTGCATACTCAGTGCCTGTGGGTGCAAGTGTGTGCTGCATGAGTACATGTGATGTGTGCCAGTGTGTGTGCCTGCTTAGGGAACACATGTGCATTATGTATGGGCATATGATGTTGTATGTGCACATGATATTGCTTATGTGTGTGTACATGCCTGAGGCCTAACTGAATGCACCAGTCTGAGCTGAGCTGTGTAGCTGGCAGGCACTGTGGGCTCAGTGCTGTCTTGCCCACTAGGCTGCCAAGCCAGTTTCTAGTACCATCTGAGACAAATCCCTCTGCCCTGGGTGGGTCTGGGGTGCTGGGAGAGGGGGCAGCGCTGAGTTTCTGCCACTCCAATTCTCCAGAGGGAGCCTTGCACCCCACCCCATGGGATAGAGGGGTGGCCTGGCAGAGTTGAGCTCCCATCACTGGAGGCAGTGAGGCCAAACCCTCAGGACCCCTCTCTCCCTGTGCTGGGATGTATGCCCAGTCTCGAAAGTGAACGACAGACAGACAGACGACAGACAGACAGACAGAAAGACAGACAGACAGACAGAGTCACCCACCCAGGCACCCTCGGCTCTGGGGCAGCCACACCCCGATCATCAGCAGCATCTGCCACCCCATTTTTCAGGACAGGAGGGCCAGAGCTAGGTGTGACACTGCTTCTGGTCTGGGCAGTTCTAAGCACTGTCCCATGCGGGGAGCAGATGTATGTGGGTGCCTGCATGGCTGTGGGGTCGCAATTCCAAGTGTGTCCCTCGGTCTGACCCAGCAGTACCACCCTGTACCATAGCCTCTTCCTGTAGGGGCCTTAATTGCTGCTGCCCATGCCTGGACATCTGGTATGGACAGAAACTTCTCCTGAGAGACAGGATGGGGGTGAAGGGGTGCATGGTGCCCAGCACCCAAACCCTCGCAGCACCCAGCATCCCGAACCCCACAGACCCTGTGGATACTCTGCTCCCTGTCCAGCACCACCCATCTCGCCAGCTAGGGGCGTAGGGATCAACTTTCCTGAGTTATTTCAGCGAATGTCGGTCTGAATCCTTCTGGGGGGTTGGGGGGGAGCACAGGGGGGTCCAGGGGTGATGAGGAGCATAGTAGAGCCCCCCGTGATTTCTGTTCCCCGTCATCTCAGAGGGCCTTAGGGACCTGCAGGACAAGCTTCCTGGGAGCTGGTGGTCTCACACCCCAGCCCTGGGTTCACTCCTGTCCATCAACTGGCCGCTAAGCTGCCCTGACAGATGGGCTGGGAGGGAGATGCCTTGGGTCCCTGTTCCCTTGCCCCCTGTGCCCCCTGCACCTCCCCTAGAAGAAGCCCCATTTCTGAGCCTCCCCCCAGACCTCCACCCAGCCTGCCCGGGCCACAATGGAGAGTCTGTCTGCCCGCAGGTGGGAGTGAGGCACCTGGATGCAGGGAGCGGAATGAAGAATGTGGAGGATCCCGCTGGGCAGCCCAGCACAGGTGGGGCCTTCTGCCCCTCTGTTCCCCACTGCCTTTAGCTACAGGGAGCCCCAATTCTGCCCAGAGTACAGAGGAGCAAAGTTCCTGAACCCCATCTCTGTGTCCTGAACCCCATTTTCCCATCTCCTGACCTTCATCTCCCAGGCCCTGCCCAAATTCCTTTTGCTGCCAGTTCTGGAGAAAACTCAGGAGACCGGAGTCCTCTGGGGCAAAGAGAACCAAGTTTCCCTTTCCAGAACCTTCCACAACAGCAGTGCCCTGTGGCTGTGACCCCGGAACCAAAGTGATCCCACATTGGGGCTCTTGCAAATCTCGGGTTTAATTGGAGGACCTTGGAGGTCACCAGGTAGTGCTGAGGCAGAGTGCAGCCCGAGGCCAACCAGGAGATGATGGGGGAGGAGGCTAGTAAGGGCAGAAGTCGGGGACCGAGAGGGAAGAGTAAGTGTCACTGGTGGACCCCAGGAGTCACCATCACCCCAGTCTGGGTGCAGGGGACAGACAACCCCTTCTGTGAGGGGAAAGCTCAGGGCAGCTGTGCTGGGCTTGGGGGAGGCGGCTCAGGGCAGAGCTCCTGGACGGACTGGGACTAGCCGTTGGTCTTGGGAAAGTAGTGAAAGCGGGTTCCTCCACAGGAGGGCGCCCCAAACAGGCTCCGGAGACCAGCTCACCTAGAAGGGGGGCCACGTCAAGGAGAAGGGGATCTGGGGTCTCTCCAGCTGCGAGGGGGCCTACCTGCCCCAAGTCTCCGTCTCTTCCTGGGGAAGTACCTGGAGGCTCGGGGCAGGGAAAGCTTCAGGGTCCCCCAAGCAACCCCCTTGCGAGCTTGTTTGCGCAGACCCTCAGCCGCCCTCCTGGCCTGCACTGGAGCCTGCCTCCCGCCCATGCCAGGAAACCGGAGCCCTGGGGAACACAAAGCGCCTCTGTGCCCCCAGTGATGGTATCGGGGCGCCCGCGCAGGACAGTGACCGCCCGGCTGGAACAGGAGCTGCTGCGCCACACACAAGGCCCTTTGTCCAAACAGGCATCTGTCGGGAAGGAGCTGGGCTGCTCAAGGAGGCAAAGGGCAGCACAGGCTGGGAGACCTCAGGTGTTACCCCCAAACACAGCTTGTCTGGGATTGGAAAGGGATCCCAGTGGAGGGGAGGACAAATCTCTCAGCTTGCCTGAGCCTCAGTTTTCCCTTCTAGAAAGTGGGGCAATGCTGAGCAAGGGCTCTGAGTGCAGGGGCCGAGGCTGGAGCTCAGCATTCCAGGTCCAGGAGAGGCCCCAGAACCCCGGAAGGTGGCAGCTCTGGGCCAGGCGCTGGGTACCAGTGGTCAGTGGCAGTGGTCAGAGTTGCTGGCAAACTCTGGGCTCCCAAAGCAAGTCCCTGTCCCCCGACTAACCATGGTCAATTTAAACTGCTCTCCATGTAGAGGGGAAATGATGGAAGAGAGGGAAGGATGAGGGACAGAGAGTGAGAGTGAGAGAGGGGGGGGGAAGAGAGAGAGAGGAAGAGAGAGCGGGAGGAAGAGAGAGGGAGGAAGAGAGAGAGGGAGGAAGAGAGAAAGGAAGGAGAGGGGAAGAAAAAGGTAGAAGGTGTGGAGAGGAGAGAAAGATAGGGGCATAGAGATGGGAAAGAGGGTAAGAGAAGGAGGAGAGAGAGAAGGATGGAGGAGAGGGGGAATGAAGAGAAAGGAGGAAGAGCAGAGAGAGAGAGAAGAGCCAACTGCCCTTGGCGCTGGACTCCACTATAGGACATGCATTCCTTGGGCCTTCCTGGTGTGTGGGAGTTCCCAGTTTCTGGTCAGGTTATGGAATCCACCATGGGACTAGCTACCACTGTGGGACCTTTGTGGTCACTGAAGAGGGTCTCACACCCAGTCCAGCTCCAGAGCCCTCAGCTCTGCAGAGATCGGGGGCACAGGCACGTGGCATCTGCGGGGATCCTGGGCAGCCCTTGGCCCTGAAGGAACTGCTCAGAACAGGCACTGCAAAGCCTCTATCCCTTCCCTGAGGAACGAGCCTGAACACAGGGCTGCCGGCCTGGCCAGAGCAGTGGGTGTATCAAGGTGCTTCCCAAAGCAGCTGTGAGGCACCCCCTTTCCACTTTCCATTTCTCCTCCCCATGGTGCCCCTTCACTGTGGGGTTAGAGGACCCAGGAGCACACAGGGCACCACAGCAGGGCACCCCTTCCACCCCCTCGCCGGCACTCCCATGAGAGCCTCAGTGGGGCTCAGAGTGAGATGCTCAGTAAAGATCATGAGGTGCCCAGATCCTGGGGCTCACCAAGCACCTTATGGTGATTGTCATGACTTTGGGAGTTTGGGGCCACTGTGTTGAGGCTCCTCAGTGGACTTGTACGACCAGCACAGATGACCCTGAGGAGCTAGCCACACAGCTTTGTGGGGAGTCTGGGACGTTCATCAGGCCTGGAGATGGGGCTCTGGGTGCGATATTCCCTCTAATGTACCCACCCACTGTCTTTCTTTCTCTTTTTTGTTTGTTTTTTGGGGGGCCATATCTGGCAGTGCTCATCAGTTACTCCTGGCTCTGCTCTCAGGAATCACTTCCAGTAGGCTCAGAGGGACCCTGTGGGATGCCAGTTATCGAACCCAGGTTGTCTGTGTCCAAGGCAAATGCCCTCTGTGCTGTGCCATTGCTCCTGCTCTTCTACTGTCTTTTACACACACACACACACACACACACACACACACACACACACACACCCCTCTATATCTGGCCTAGTGTGGATATGTGCATATGTATGTGCACACGCATGGGTGTGAGTATGTGCCAGGGACTAGAACTCCCCCCTTCCTTCCTGGGCTCACTGCACTTTTCCTTTACCACAGATGCATCACTGAGGTAGTCGGTCTGCAAAGCTTCCCCTGTGGTGTCCTCAATCCCCCACCCCAGGGCACCGGAATGATCATTAAGTCCCATTCGGGAACGAACCAGGGGAGATGACGAAGGACACTTGTAGCTGCCGAGACTGGAGCCGGCTAGTCCCAAGCATCAGGTTTCTACTTCCCTCTGCTAACAGACGTTTGGACCCCGGTCACTGTGTCTCGTGGCAGCCCCACCTGACATGGCGATGAGCCTGTGAAGCCCGAAGGAGTGGGAGGTGTCAGAGACAGGGAATGTGGAGCCCCGGAAACACAGAATGTGCCTGCACATCTCCCCTCAGCCCAAGGGTTCTTTGGCACAGCAGGGTTTGGGGGTACACAGACCAGCCCCCAGGCCCAATGCCTAGAGCAGCATGACCAGCTCTGAACCATGTGGCTCTTTTTCTCTCTGGTCTCAGAGCAAGCCCCTGGACCTCCCTCAGGGGCTTTAAAATCTGCCAAAACTCAGTCTGGGCATCTATGCTGTGTACCAAGAGGTAGTTCCGTTAGGATCAGACACACCAGACAATTTGTTTTATGAAAGAAAGATGTTTATTTCTCTCCTCTAAAGAGAACCCGGACCACAGTTCAGAGAGCCAGGGTCAACCCAGCCCAGAGTTCTCAGGCATCCAATCTCCTCCTCTCTTTTATGGCTTCACCATCTGAGGTCTCCCCTGCACCAGATTGCCTCAAGGCTTGGCAGAGTTGCTCTAGCTCCAGCTGTTTAGGCCTGCATCCCTGTCATGCAGAAGAGTGATGCAAAGGAAGAAAAACAGCAAGGTGCTTCCCCAACAACCTACACAGCTCATCTCTGTCCAGGCTTCTCCACTCCACTCTGTACGTGTGCTTGAATGTGGTTGTGTGAAGAGAGAAGCGCTGTTTTGTCTCAGTCTCCAGCAGGCCCTGAGTAGACAGTCTCACTTCTCATACAGGGGGCGTAGTGCCCCATTGGTAAGTGCCTGCTCGTCCCAAAGCCTCTTCTCCAGACATTCCTGCATCTATCTGTGGATGTCTCAAATACATGCTTTTGATAGTTGGCTTCACATAGAGGGGCTGGGGTGTCAGAACCACAGACTGTGTACACGGGGCTGGCATCTTTTGTGGCTGACACATGCCATGGACTGCATGTCACATGACTGACATTTTGTATGCATGCACCACACCCCTAGCATGTTCTGCCTGTGCCACAGGAAGGTGGTGTGTGAATAGCTGCAGAAGGCAGAGCCTCGGCACACTCTTAGAAATGCAGCTGAGCCCCACAGGGCAACCTTCTCTGGGCTGTGAAGTGAAGGGCGGGCGTCTGTCAGTTACCTGGGAGGTAGGCACACAGCCTCAGAGGCTGAGTGGTCAGCTAAGCAGCTAACGGTTCAATGGGGCATTGCTGGGCCCTGTTCAAGTCTCAGAAGCAGTGGACACCCCTGGATCATGGCCCCTACACTGAGGTCGGTTGGTCAGAGAGTCAGTCAGGACAGCCCCTCTCCCCTAGATGCCAGCCCTGGAAGGAGCAAGGTCAAGTTCCAGGTGATGTTATCAGAGTGGGGAAAGGAACCCTGGGCCAGCCCACCGTAATGAGCAGGTGCTGACGGAGGACCCAGCCGGTCTCCCAGGGGCCCCAGAGAGCTGTCAACTAGGGGGGAGTCGAGGCTATGTCGAGGCTCAGGAAGCAGAATCAGCCCGCTCCATGGGGTGGGCCTATCCAGGGCCTTCTCCAACTTCCTGCCAGCCCTCAAGCCCCACCTGCACCTTGTCTCCTATGCTCCAAGCCAGGTTTGGTGTTGGGGTAAACTGGCTGCACACACACACACACACACACACACACACACACACACACAGTCTTGTCTAGGAAACACCATCAAAGGGAAGCCGAGTCTGTGCCCTGCATCCCGCTCACCCACCATGTCCCGCTGACCTCCATCTGACCACTGCCTCTCTCTGAGCTCTTTGGGGGGGGGGGTCTTGGGTCAGCCAAAAACACAGACAGACTTGTGTCTGGGAGGGGCTTGGTTGGGACCTCCCAGTGTCCTGTCAGTCTCACCCCCCACAAACTCCGCCCTCAGGGGCCAGAGAGATAGCATGGAGGTAAGGCGTTTGCCTTGCATGCTGAAGGTCAGTGGTTCGAATCCTGGCATCCCATATGGTCCCCTGAGCCTGCCAGGAGCAATTTTTGAACATAGAGCCAGGAGTAATCCCTGAGCACTGCCAGGTGTGACCCAAAAACCAAAAAACAAAACATAATAAACTGCCCTCACCAGCCCCAGAGACCACCACTCAGTTCTTTGGTCAATGCAGCCTTCATGCACTGAGTCAGCCACAGAGTGGGCATGTCTGCTTGGTCCTGCTCCACTGCCACATTGGGGGCTTCATAGAGACAAGGGAGGGGGACTGCCCTTCCCCACTTTCCTCTTGTTCCCAAAATCCAGCCCGACAAACAGAAAGGAGCTTCTAGGTCTCATGTTTGGAGATAGGGACAATGGCCCCCAGAACCTCAGCAGAAGGGTCTTTGCATCCTGGATGGAAGGAACCAGATGACCTCACTTACTCCAGGCCTTTTTGAACTCAGACCCTGCAGAACACACACACAGAGAATTTCTGGAAGGAGCCCCAGGTGGGTGCCCTAGTCTTCCTGAACAACCATTTCAGATTGCAAACCCCAGCCCAGCTAGCACCTACCCAGGCTCAGCCCAAGCTCCACCAAGGCCTCCCTGCCCAGTTCCTTGCCCTGGTCTGTTATTCCTCTCCAGGCATCCCCCAGCAGGGGCTCCCAGGCAAACTTTTTTCTGAACTGTGATAGGGGATGCAGGAACAGGTGAGACCTTCCTGAGTCCAGTGGGTTCGGCCTGGACAGAGCAAGAATGTGGATGGGCAACGCATCCGTGTACCAGGATCAACCAGTAAGTACGGGCCATGGAAAAGACCTTGGGGATTCTCAAGGATTCAGGGGCACAACCACAGTTTCCCCCTCTAGTGTCTCCCAATGAAAGATCACATTGATAAAAGTAAATCATCTTATTTTATAACTTAAGAGCATCAAGGGTTCCTTAAATAGTCACATGGGAAATACAGTCACTTCTGCTGTACAGCGCAGCTTGCGGGGGCAGACATCTCATTCATACGCATGGTCAGGGCGGGTAGGGGGCAGGGCCAGACCAGATGCACCTCTTGGAGAAAGCCCCTCAACCCCCCAAAGTGAAGGGGCATGTTAGGAGCCTCTTGAAAGTCTAGATTAAGTCCCCCGTGCAAATGGAAAACTCTAACACTAAGACTCAGGTCCAGCCAGCCAGCCAGTACTAGTTTGTCTCTGGACAAGTAGGGAGCTATGGACAGTGGCGCCCCCCACAGCCCGTCTCCACCGCAGATGCTCCCCTGCCCACCCGGATGGGCTGCAGGGAGAAGGAGGAATGGGCAAGAGTCGATGGCTGCTCAGGAGGTGAAGTAGGAATTCTGCATGGAGTAGAGGTGGTCGATGGGGTTCCCCACACGCCCCTGCAGGGACCCGGCTTCAGAGGCTGCCAGAAAAGAGTCACCCAGGTTACTGAGGGTCATGTCATCGCTGTCCAAGTCATGGAAGAGGGGGTCCGCACCTGGAGTAAGACAAGACCGGTCCTAAAGTTTGGGGGGGCAGCCCATGCTGGACACTCAATGGGGGGGCGGGAAAATGGGACACCCTCAGGGTAATTCTGCGGAATGAGGTACAAGACTCACGGGCATTGGGGCTCATACAAGTGGTATTGAGGTGAAGCAGAGCACAAAGGTTCTGGGCATGAGGGCAGGGAGCCAACCTCCTAGCACCAGGACCAGGCATGGAACAGCACAGTCGGGTTAGGAGAAAGTTCCTGAGCACTGCTGGAGAAATGCCCCCATAAAAACACAGGTCTGGGGCCCGGAGAGATAGCACAGCGGCGTTTGCCTTGCAAGCAGCTGATTCAGGACCAAAGGTGGTTGGTTCGAATCCTGGTGTCCCATATGGTCCCCCCCGTGCCTGCCAGGAGCTATTTCTGAGCAGATAGCCAGGAGTAACCCCTGAGCACCGCCGGGTGTGGCCCAAAAAACAAACAAACAAAAAAAAACAAAACACAACACAGGTCTGGGGTTGAGCAGGGTCCCACGGGGACACCAGAAACAGTTCAAGAGCTGAGGACATGAGGTTCTCCATCCCTGGCAGCACCTGGTCCCCATCAGCCAGCAGTACCCCACCCAGTCAAGCACAGACAGCCAGGAATTGTCCCAAAACAAAAGAGGGAAAGGAAACAATAAAAAAAAAATGAAATTGAGATTATTCTCTTCCTTAGTACAGAGGTGAGTATTCCTGCCGCTTACACAGGAGATTCAGGTTAGAGTCTGACAGGAATAAAGGCCAAAGCAATAGCACAGCAGGTAGGGCATTTGCCTTGCACACAGCCAACCTGGGTTTGATCCCCAGCATCCTATAAGTCCCCAACCACCACCAAGAATCAGCCCTGAGTACCACCAGGTGTGGCCCCCCCCCAAAAAAAGACAAATGAAAATTATTCAAAATTGAGTGAAGCCACCCCAAGTGTGTACCAAGGTTCAGGACACAGGGGTCTGAGCTTGGAGTGATCCCTCAAACTGTGCTGGGGGATGGCTCTGCAGACAGATAGAAAGGCTCGACACAGCATCACCCAAACTTGCTCTTGCTTGCACAGAAGGGGGTACACTAGTGGGGTCCCAAGATCTGATGTAAGCCCCCCCATGGGGAAGGACCCCACTGCTGCTCAGGTGGGAAATCTGCTCCTCCCAGAGCCCTAGGGTTTTGGAAACCACAGGGACCTCCTGGAGCCAGTCCATACCCCACATCTCTGTTCTTCAACCCTCTTTCTTCCCACCTGGCAGGGATGAAGTACCGACCCTCCCATCCCCGTTGAGAGGAGGAGGCAGTAGATCATGGGGGTCGAGTCTTCTCCCACAGCAGGAGAAGGTGGGCCCTTACCATAGGGGTGCATGTGATCCCCGGGCATCTGGGGAGGCGTGAGGCCTTGGCGGAAGGGGTCAGCACTATAGACGCTCTGTTCGATGACCAGGAGCTGTTGTGGGGTGGGCAGTGATGGGTAGGGGTTCATGATCCCCTCCAGCCCAGTGCCCCCGCCACCTCCACTGCCGGCCGGAGCTGAGAACACACAGATGTGGGTTATACTCGGGGGTCTTCTGAGGCACCCCCTCATGAATAGGGATCCCACCCATGCCAGCCTCTGAGAAGAAGAGCTGCAGAGTGTGGGGTCGGGCATCTGTCCCCACCCTGGCTCCCCCAGAGTCCAGATTGGGACCCCTCCCTCACTAGGAGCCAGTGGTCAAGGTCAAGGTCAGGAGTTCAAGCTCAGTACATGGGATTAAGGTCACAGTCAAGGTTGGGTGTTCATCTCAATGCAGAGGTAGAACAGAGGTGGTTTGGAACTGTTCTCTGAAGAAACTCCCAGCAGCTCCAGAGCCTCCTTGGCCTATCAGGCTCCCTCAACAATCCGGCCCACCCTAGCCTGTATTCCAGAAGCTTCTACACCCCAGCTTGAGTTCTGTAAGATTCTAAGCCTTAGTGTGTGTTCTGGAAGGTTCTAGGCCCCAATCTGTGTTCCAGAAGGTTCTATGCCCCAGCCTGTGTTCTAGAAGCTAGACCCTCTCCCGGCACCTGGATCAGTCCAGGCAGAGACATTGCTGTGTCTCCAAGGCCTGCACTCTCTTCCCAGAGAGATGATGAAAGGGGAGTTTGGGGCTTACCAGAACTCAGTCTTGGAGTGCTCTGCTGGTCCTGCTGCTGCTGCTGCTGCCTCCGTGCCAGCTTCTTCATCTGATGGGAGAGGCCCAGCCCGGATCAGAAGGCAGGGGGCAGTGGGTTTGCCATCTGCCTCCCTGGATCAGGGCTCCTGGCAATGCTGCGTATATGTGAGGGTTTCCCACAGACTCTAAACTCCCTGACTCCCTTCTGCTGGCCCTCCTGTATGGGATTCTGACTCGACCTGAGGCCCAGGAGCTCAGACTCATAGGCCAGGACAGGTATGGGCCATGCACAAAGTTGAGCCCTCCTCTGTCATAGTCCCAGGGTCCCCAACACCCCCAAGATGTAGGGCGAATGGCTACATGGACAGAAGCTGCCAGGAGAAGGAAGATGCCCATTGGGCAGAGAGAAGACATGTCAAGGTCCACTTGGGGCAGGACAGTGTCCTGCTGCCGCTACCTCAGGAGCACACACACACACACACACACACACACACACACACACACACACACACCAGGCAGCTGGGAGCCATTACCTTTGCACGCTGGTTCTGGAACCACACTTGTACCACACGGACACTCAGCCCTGTCTCGGCAGCCAGGGTCTCCCTCACCTGGAGAAACATGTCAGTGCATACCCATCATCACCAGTAGTCATTTCTCCAGCACCTCCTCATGGGCACTGAGCCACCCTTGCACCCCTCCATGGGCGCTGAGCCCACCAGGTCACCGCACATGGTCGGAAGCCAGTCACCACCATTCACCAAACAGGCACTGCCCGAAACATGCTCATGCAACAAACTCAGCCCCATTCCACCACAGGGTGACTCTTGCTAGAGCTGCTTGGTCTCTGCTCTGAATCTTGGGGGTGGAGGTGACCCTCTGAAGCATGGGGGTAGAGGCCTGTAATGTCCTTGTCCAGAGCATCTGGGTCCCCTGGAGCCTGCCACAAGGCACAGGCTACCAGCCCAGACTGTCCCCATCCTCAGTGCTCAAACAGAGGGGCCCAGGGTTGACATGGGGCTTGACAGAGGGACCAGGATATTGAGGCAATGGACAAAGAGACAAGGAGGAGATAGAGGAATGAACAGGGGCCCCCGAAGATGGGTGCTCACCTTCCGGCAGGGCTTAGAGGACACCTCGAAGGATGCCTTGAACGCCCTCCTTTGCTGGGTGGTGAGGATGGTGCGTGGGCGCTTGGGGCGCTTATGGTCTTTACCGTCCTCGGTGCCCTTCCCAGTCCCTGGGGCTGACTTGCATAAACTTTCTTCGTCGTCACTTTTGCCTAAAAGGAGCAGCAGAAAACAGCATGTTGAAGGCAGGAGCCATAGCACAGCAGGGAGGGCATCTGCCTTGCAGGACTAACTGACTCAGGTTTAATCCCGAGCATCCCAGCACTGCCAGGAATGATTCCTGAGCTCAGAGCCAGAAGTAACCCCTAAGCCCACTGGCTGCGGCCCAAAAACCAAAAACAGGAAAGAAAAATGAGTTGAATCCCCCTCGTGATCCTGGGGCCTGAATGAGGCTGGGGTTGGGGGGTGGGGTGGCAGGCCCCTAAGGCAGCTCCCTCAAGCCCTCCAGATCCTCCTGGTTTCCTCTGTGCCATCTGTCCAGGCTCTTCCTTATCCTTCTAGCCCCAAAGCAGGCCGATGCTTTTTCATCAGGGGTCCCCCACCCAGATGAAAAAAAAAAATTCTGCAGGGGCCGGATAGGTGGCGCTAGAGGTAAGGCGTCTGTCTTGCAAGCGCTAACCTAGGACGAACCGCAGTTCGATCCCATATAGTCCTCCCAAGCCAGGAGCAATTTCTGAACGCATAGTCAGGAGTAACCCCTGAGCGTCAAATGGGTGTGGCCCAAACAGACAAACAAACAAACAAAAAAGGTATTCTGCAGCTCCCAGTTCCTCAGGTAAAGTGACACTTATAACTCAATTTTCAAGACTGCAGATTCCCAAGAAGCAGGGAGTGGGACGGGGTTCCCTAAAGCAGTGTTTTTCAACCACTGTGCTGTGGCACACTAGTATGCCATGAGATATTCTCTGGTGTGCATGGGAAAATTTCAATTTCATCCTTTTTTTTTAAATTATCTTTATTTAAACACCGTGATTACAAATATAATTGTAGTTGTATGATTACAGTCATGTAAAGAACACCCCCCTTCACCAGTGCAGGATTCCCACCACCAATTTTCCAGATCTACCTACTCCCCACCCCACCCACACCTGTACTCGAGACAGGCTTTCTTTTTCCCTCATTCATTCACATTGTTATGATAGTTTTCAGTGTAGTTATTTCTCTAACTGCATTTATCATTCTATGTGGTGAGCTTCATGTCATTAGCTGCACCTACATGGGAGGATGGGAGGAAGTCAATTTCATCCTTAACATGTGGCTTTGACATGACTGGTCTATTTGTGAGTCGACATGCATGTTACAAACTATAAAAACTAAAGACAGAGAAAGACTGAGAGCTGTTGACGAAGAGCTACATGTGTGTCTTTCTTCGACTCCTGCCATAATATCAGCTTTGTGTTAAGCCAAACAGGCCCAGGTTTTGCATTGAGTAAGTAAACAGAAACATGAACAATTATAAAATACTTTATTATTTTATAATAAAGTAAATATAAAATAATTTCTTTGTATTTATTTAATTCCTATTGAAGAGAATTACTTTATATAAAGTCAATATAGGCACAGAGTTAAATTTTTTTAACATTTTCTAATGGTAGTGTGTCTTGTAATTTTTTTTATCATGAAAAAAGTGTGTCTTTGCACAAAAAGGTTGAAAATCACTGTCCTAAAGGAGTCCTGGACTCTTAGCTCAAGATCCTGGGCCCCAGTGCCTGGATGTGGGGGCTGGAGTGATAGCACAGTGTGGAGGGCATTTGCCTTGCACATAGCCAACCCGGGTTCAATCCTCGGCACCCATAGGGTGCCCCGAGCACTGCCAGGAATGATTCCAGAGAGGAGAGCCAGAGTAAACCTTGAGCACCCCCGGGTGTGCCCGCCAAACCAAGTGCCTGGCTGTAGGGGCCTCAGAGACCCCAAAGGCTAGTCTGGACATGGGTCACTGTGCCATGTGTCACATGTGTCACAGCTTCTCTGCCTTGGTAGACCCAGAACTGGTGTTTCTCTTCCTCCCTTGGACAACAGGCTCTGGAAGCTTCTGCCCCTTCTCTGTCCCCAGCCCAGGCAGATCTTGGAACCAAAACTGCCATTTTATCTACCCTTAGGCCCAACATCAGCCCCAGCTCCAGGCAGAGTCGGAATGGAGGTGACCTCAGAGCGACAGCCAGGCTGTCTCTGCCTGCCACCAGCCCTCGCCAACTGTGCCTGTGGCCTCTCCTCCCGCTGTCCGCCTTCTTCATTAACACCTCCTCCGCCCCGGCCGAGTGCTGTGCAGTGCTGAGCTGCCTTCTGCTCTGGGACCCAGATGACGGCAAGGCGCCCACCGCAGAACACATCGCAAGCAAACAAACAAACAAAAAGCAAATCTTTGGCCCAACACGGCACGTGTCTCTTCAGATCCTCTCCTGCGGCCACCCAGATTAGCAGGATGCCTGTTTGGGGAGATGTACCAGGCCCTCTGGAAGGATATCACAGGTCAGCTGGGCTTCAGAGATAGGCAGGCGGCTACTAGGATGACTAGCTTGCTCACTTGCTGTCATTGCTAACAGCTTTTCCACATTCCCCAGGTCCTATTCCCTTCTTGGGCTCTGTCCTACCCACCCCCCTTGTCTCTTGCCATGATTCCTCTGATGCCATTTTCATTTGTGAGCCCCCTCCTGTTGAACCCTCTTGGGAGCCTACAGAGGTACCCAGTGGGTGGAAATGCTGCTCTGGTCCATATGAGGTACCATGCCTGAGGGAACTGGGCTCAAATGAGACTGGGATGGATTTGGGGATTGATTGAATTCTTGGCTTCACAGACTTTTTTCTTCGGGGATCAAGATTCTCTGATAACCAGAGTGCTTTCTTCAAGAATTATAATAATAATAACAACAACAACATTTCCAGCATGAGAAGCCTGGTGTCCAGACAGCCAGACCACTATCCCAAGGAAGCTACAGAATTAGTGGAACTAATATTAAGTCTGAAGTGCAGGAGAGAAGATGTGAGGAACACGAGGGTGGGAAAGGATTTCATGGGGGCCCAGAAGGCACAAGTGCTGTGTCAGCATCCCAGGAGTCCTGTGAAAAGAGGATATAGACTGGTCAAGAACAGGGAGCAATGGGACTGGAGAGATAGCACGGAGGTAAGGTGTTTGCCTTGCATGCAGAAGGACAGTGGTTCAAATGCCGGCATCCCATATGGTCCCCTGAGCCTGCCAGGAGCGATTTCTGAGTGTAGAGCCAGGAGTAACCCCTGAGCACTGCCGGGTGTGACCCAAAAATCAAAAAACAAACAACAACAACAAAAAAAAAGAACAGGAAGCAAACAGGAAGCAGGAATATTCCAGATACACAGGGCCAAGCACCAGGCTGCTGAGCAGGGCCCGAGGGCCAAGACCATGTACAGGGCACCCATGTCTCCATTTATGCCCCCCAGTCCATTTTATAGTGCTGGACACAGACCTCAGAGGATACAACAAGACCCCGGGGGAGATGACCATTGGGAGCCTCTGCAGCCATGGGAACCAGTGGGCTCTTCACAACCTGGGGCTGACACAGATCTGAGGTTTGCAGGCAGCACCTCACCGAAATGGGCCAAAGTGCCTCCCTGAGCCAAGCTGTCTCATTCCCTCATCCCTGCTGCCACTCACCATTTCTGGCACCAGCCCAGTGGGTCCCCTCGCAGAGGGACAGAAAGGGGACTAAAGAGGTTGAAGGTGGAAAGTTTGGGAGCGGTCAGCACCACGGTCAGAGCTCCAAGGCCACAGACACCCAGCAGGTGGACAGACTTTGAGGGGGCCAGACAAAGAGAGGCTCACAGGGACAGAGAAACATTTGAAGGGACAGAGGACATTCAAGGGGCTGGACAGGAACAAGTGTGCCTGGTTTCACTCTTGTCTCCTGTCTCTGCATCCCCAAGATCTATGCTTCGGGGCTAGAAAAGCGCCCGCCCAGTCTCACCATCCCCCGGGCAGACACATGTCTTTGTCCTTTGTTGCACTGTCAGAAACTGGTTCCCCAGCATCACAGCCCAGCTGCTGGTGTGCTAAGACCAGCTGTGGTTCTGGGCCCCCTGCAGCCACCTGGCTGCAGAGAAAGGGGAAGCTTTGGGGGGGGGGGGTGTCCTTGGACTCTGTTGTCCTCACCAATGCAAGGACAAGCACAAGGGGGACACAGACAGGCTCTCAGTTCTGTGCCACCCACCAGCCCAGGTAAGAGAGAAGGAAACGCCAGCATGCTTCTGCCTTTTTCTGTCCCCATCTTGTCCCAGGACACTCAGGCTGTAGTCAAGCAGGGTCTAGAACCTTCCAACACTGCCAGCCTAATCACATCCCTTTCATCCCCCTTTCCTCTGAGGCTAAAACCCTCAAGGTCACCCCGTGTTCACTTCCACCCTCTTTTCCACATTGGAAGCCCTGAATTGGCCCCAGGAGGGGAACCCATCATTAAGTTAAAGAGGGGGCTAAAGTGATAGCACAGTGCGGAGGGCACTTAGCTTACACAAAACCAACCGAGGCCAAGTTCTATTCCCAGCATTTCTTTTTTTTTTTTTTTTTTTTTTTTTTTTTGTGGTTTTTGGGTCACACCCGGCAGTGCTCAGGGGTTACTCCTGGCTCCATGCTCAGAAATTGCTCCTGGCAGGCACAGGGGACCATATGGGATGCTGGGATTCGAACCGATGACCTCTTGCATGAAAGGCAAACGCTTTACCTCCATGCTATCTCTCCAGCCCCTATTCCCAGCATTTCATAGAGTCCTTTAGAGCTTGCCAAAAGTGATTTCTTTCCTTTCCTTTTCTCCCCTTTCCTCTTTTCTTTCCTTCCCTTCCTTTCCCTTCCCTCTCCTCTCCTCTCCTCTCCTCTCCTCTCCTCTCCTCTCCTCTCCTCTCCTCTCCTCTCCTTCTTGTTTGATTGGTTTTGGACCATACCCAGTGGTGTTTGGGGCTTTCTCCTTGTCTCTGCTCTCAGGGATCACTCCTGGCAGGCTCAAGGGACCATATGGGATGCCTATGGGATGCTGGGGATTGGACCCATGTCAGCCATGTGCCAGGCAAGTGCCCTCCCTGCTGAACTATTATTCTCGTCCCAGTAATAATTGAGCTCAGAGCTAGGATTAACCCCTGAGTGCTGCCAGACATAGCCCCAAAACAAAACCCCAAACCAGTAAGTTATAGAAGGGACTATATTCACATTTGTATTTCCCCTTTGCATGATCTGAGCCTTTCTCCCTCAAGGGAGAGCCTTTGATGTCCCCTACCTTCCTGCCTGCTGTTGTGCTTTAGAAAACCCGCCATCACCCCTCCTAGTTTTAACGCTATGAACCTCTAAGCTGCCCTACCATCTCCTGGGGAGATGCAAAAGCTTGAAAGCTTGGGCATCAGTCCTGCCTCCCCTGCACCTAGTCTCGGTGGCCCCTGGAGCCAGAACTCATGTCACAGCCTACTCCCTACGCCAGAACTCTACAAGCTGAGCAAAACCGAGCCAGCATACAAGCTACACCAAACTGAACCACACTTCCTGGTCGCCTCTGTCTTTTGTCACTTGCACAGGGTACAGTGTCACCTCCATTGTGTGGCACTGTCTCACTGTCTGAACAATGCCTGGACCCTCTGTCCCAGCACACACACACACACACACACACACACACACACACACGCACACACACACACACACACAAGAAATAATCCACAACATCGGCATCTCACGGGCATGCACACTTACTCCTGCTATTTCAGGGACAAGAGTTTCTCACCCACGATAGCCCGACTGCCTTGTAAACACCAGGGTCCCTCCCAATCCCTCCAAGTGTTTGCTCAACTGCCTCAGTTTAATCTTGGGGATGAACACACTGTAGGCTGGACTTGGGGGGACTAATTCTCACCGCCAAGGCCAAAGGGGAAAAATGCCAGTAATTACTTGGGTTGCTCATTCAGGGAAGAAGACGACTCATTTGCATCTGAATGACCTGGGGAGGATTTTCAAGGCCCTAGATGTTTCTGGAATCTTCCAGATAATGGCCGTCCTGCTTTGATTCTTTCCGGGCACCCAGGGCAGCACAAAGTCAATCTGTCCCTCCCTGTCCCAGACTGAATGCCGGGCTGCCGGCCACCAGGCGTGCCCCACTGCCCCATTCACACACGGAGGCTGAAGACTGAGAACAAGCAGGACCTCAGGGATGTAGCAGTTCTGACCCAGCACAGGGGCTGCCAGAAACTGCTGGGTCTCCTAATGTCAGCCAGATTGGGGAGGATGCACAGTTCAGAGATTGTCTTCAGTCGAAGCAGGTATGACCAGGAGGGTCCCTTCACACACACACGTGCATACTCTAGCATAGATCCTCAGGCTCACACACACACACACACACACACACACACACACACACACACACAGGTACACTCACACGCACTACCACACTCGCACATTCGCACTCAAATCCCCAGCACCTGCTCCAGCAAAGCTCCCTCTAGGCACAGGCCGGATTTAGCGGCCCCACTTTTAATTAAGTCGGGCGGCCGCGTGGGGCGCACCCTAATCCCGCTGCCTGACGTCACCTGGGAATGCAGGCAGCGCCTGGTGGCTGAGGGACCACTGCGACCTCCCTGCGACCCGACCCGGGCGGGGCGCTGCGCCTGGGAATTAGGGGGCCCGAGAAATGTTAGCACACTTTTAATTGGAAAGCAGGTTCTTCTTTCAGACCCCTTATTTACTCAGGCGCTGCTGGGGCGCCTGAGGCTCTAATTGAAGTGAGGGCTTTGGAGATTAGGGGGAGCATATGGCCCTGCGCCCACCCTTGCTCTGCCCTTTTCTCTGAACGCTCCCAGTACTTCACCCTCCTTCAAGGTGCCTTTGCAGGAGGGCAAAAGGGCCCCCCAAAACCAGGTGTTACCAGGCACTTTAGTACTGAGTCCCAGCACCCTGGTGCCCTGGAGGAAAACCTAGAGTGGAGAATAAATAGGACCAATAGCATTCACTGTCACCTGGGGGAAGCCCTCCACACTACTAAAAATTTAAAAGACAAAACCAACAAAGCAGAGAAACAGGCCTGCAAGGCTGTGGGCATCACCCCAACTCTCCAGAGGTGCTCACTCACTGCCCTGACTTAGAGCTCAGAGGGACAATGAGAATGGGGTGTCAGGCAGTGTCGCATCTCTCCTGTTAGTCCTTCTGGCTGCACCTATCCATCCCAATCACCCATGGTACACCTGTATAACCCCCCACTTATATGCACATACTGTTCACCCAACACCCACATTAACCAAATACCTGCCCATCAGCCAGTCACTCATCCATCCACTATCCTTCCACCTACCCATTCGTCCATTATCCATCTATCCATTTATCCACCAACACACTATCCATCACCCTCACATCACTCCATAACCACCTATCCACCCACCCATCTATCTATCCATCCATCCACCAAATCCATCCATCCACACACCATCCACCCATCCAACCAGCCAACCAATCATCCATTATCTATCCATCCACCCACCCACGCCTACATTTATCCATCCATCACCCATCCACCCACCACCTATTAACAATCCTGCCCCCTGCAGTCCCCAGGCCCTGCTCTTTGTGTAGTGACCTCATTGCCTAAAACCTCTGATAGAATTCATGACAAATAGTTACATTTGCCTTTTCATCATGCAACAACTTTATACCACAAAGGGCAGATGTATAAAAGTACTCTTGGTGACTGGAAATCTCAGTTTGATGAAAGCCCCTAAATCTGCACCTCTGGTGGGTAGATGGCATATCTGCAGCAGCTTGAATAGGGCTGGACCCTGGGTCAAAGTCCCTCTCTCCACATGGGCAAACCCCAGCTGAGCCTTGGAACACACTAAAGCCAGACACAGATACCAGGTAGGCGGACACTGGGCTCTCATTGGCCCAATCCAGAATATCATGAGAGAACTTCGTGTCTCTGCCTGACCCACGGTGTGGCTCAGAATCTCTGGAGAATCCAGACCCTGAGTGAGCAGCTTGGGCAGGACCCGCCGGGCATCACATGGCTCTGGGGGTCAGCACTTCCCTTCCCTCTGTGGATGCCACCGACAGAAACCCCTTACCCCTTGCTGGGGAAAAGGCTCCTTCCTGGTTTCTTCCTGCCAACAAACCAGTGACGTTTAAAGCAAAACAGGATGTTGCTGCACATCCCAGGCGCCTTTCGAGTGCCCACACATGCATGTGCCCTGGTTTTCTGGGACTCTGCCCAGTGCCCAGCTGGATGGTGACAGTGATTAATGATCTGAAGGACACGGGGCTGAGCAGAAGGCGGGTCAGTCGAGTCTGAGATGCGCACAGAGTGAGTCACTGAAGTTCGTGGCTTCCAAGTGACCTAAGGAAGATTCTGTATGAGTACCCCAAATGGGGAGTCCTACCCAGAGCTTGGTGCACTGCCAGGGAACTCCAAAGTGAGCATGAGGCTCATCTGATAGGCAAGTCCGTGGTTCGGGATTGGTGGCATGGGGTGGGCGGGGCGGGGGCCCTGGCATCAAGTGTGACTTGTGTTTCTTAGAACGGAGCCTCAGCAAGAACTTTGATTTTATTCTTCCCTGTGAAAGTAAATTCATTAGAGGAAGAGCTGAGTTCAATCCCCAACACCCCATAGGGTCCACCAAACACCACCAGGAGTGATTGCTGAGTGAAGATCCAGGAGTAATTCCTGAATACCACCAGGTATTTTGGCTCAAATAAAACAGTGAGCTGATCAAGTAAGATGTTTGCCTTGTGCACAGCAGATCCAGGACGAATCTGGTTCGATCCCTGGCGTCCCATATTGTCCCCCTAGCCAGGAGAGATTTCTGAGTGCATAGCCAGAAGTAACATCTGAGCATCACCTAGGTGTGGCAAAAAAGGGGGGGGGGCTGGAGAGATAGCACAGCGGCTTCTGCCTCGAAAGCAGCCAACCCAGAACCTAAGGTGGTTGGTTTGAATCCCGGTCAGGAGCTATTTCTGAGCAGATAGTCAGGAGTAACCCTTGAGCACTGCTGGGTGTGGCCCAAAACCCCCCCAAAACTTAAATAAATAAAGTAAAATAAAAAATAAAGTAATAATGAGCTGATCAATTCACAGGTAGCCCCACACAAGGATGAAGGAAGGGCCCCTCACCTCTTCAAACCTGCATTCAGCAGCCAGAGCAATAGCACAGAGGGAAGGGCATTTGCCTTGTACACAACCAATCTAGGTTTGATCCTCAGCATCCCATATGGTCCCCCTGAGCCTGCCAGTATTGATTCCTGAGTGCAGAGTTAGAAGAAACCCCTGAGCACTGCTAGGTGTGGCCCCAACCAAAAACCTAACTGTTTCACACTTTAAGGACAGTGCTCCCTTGAAAAGGTGGGTTTCTTTTACAATCTGTATCCACCAAATATCTTAAACATGAGTTTAGTTACAGCCCACAGGAAGAGAGCATCTTCCGTAGAGGGTCATTTCCCACCAAAAGACTTAAACTGCCCAACTCTTAATAATGACAGAAATGAGATTGAGTGTCCAGACTCGATAATTGGGAGAATTAAGCATTTATTCTGGCATAGCCCAACTCCAGGGTCCATGTTCAGGCTGCTCCAACTACTGCAGGAAGGAAAAATAAATATGCTGGAAAAAACAAGCTCAGAGCCCAGCACCAGTCAGGTGGGTCAGTCCTAGCACCGCAAAACACAGGAGCTAGGACAGGGCATGAGGACAGCGGCAACCCACAGGGCCAACGAACGATGTATGAAACACAGACTGGCCAGCAGAGCAGACAGAGGTGGTCAGCGACATGGCCCAGAACTGCTATGCTTGGCTCAGGCTCCGAGCAATTCCCATTTCGTTCTCTGGTCCATGAGTTGAGTTGAGCCCCAGGAAGTTATACTATTCCTCAGTGCTGGGGCCAGCAGGGAAGCCCCAGGTCTCAGTGCAGCGTGTGGCCAACTTCAGGCCAGGAAATGAATGTGGGAGGCAGGCTGAGGCAGAAAGCCGCAGATTGAGAACATGAATGACTGACACCACCCAGTGCTGTGGGGTACAGGACCACTAACTGAGTCTACCATGGCTGGGGGCGAGGCCTGGTCACTCCTCTCTGGTGTCCATAACAAACAAATAAACAGAAACAACATAGTAGAGGAACCAGAGCGGAGTGGAGAGTGCTCATCTCATAAGTAGCAACCCTGGTTCTATCCCCAGCATCCCATAAAACTTCGTGAGCCTGCCAGGTATAATTTCTGAGCACAGAACCAGAAGTAACCCCTGATCACTGCCTGGTGTGGCTCCAAAATAATAACAAAAATGAAATTGTGGTGAGTGAGTGAAGTGAGGGGGTCAAGTGAATTGGGGCCTTGGTGGTCAGTCCCTGGAAGGGATCCAGGCAGAAGGAACCCTTGATGCTTGAAGGAGATCTTTGCCCCATCCATGGAGGGGAGTGGGGTCTGACAAGAACAAACACCTCCACCCCTGAAAGAAAGATCTGAGGATCATGTATCACTGCCCTGACTCTCCCTGTCAGTGGGAATACCAGACCTGGCTGCTCTGGGAGGCAGATTTGGGGCCGAGAGCAGCGGGCAAGATGGGAGGACAAGGCAGAGCCGTCACCCCAGGGACACATCTCCAGGCACCCAGACCCTCTTCTTAGTGTTTTTAGATGGGGAGTCAGCCCCAGACATGCTGGGACCAGCACTCTGACACTGCTGGGGAGGACCCCAAATACCCCCAAATAAGATGGATTAAAATGCTCCTGCCTCTGGCACCAATGTTGGGGCCTGGGGGCACGTGTGGAGGCTGAGGCTGCCCTGCACCCCCAGAGTCCCTTGAGCCCCTATTCCCTGTGTCCCTGCATTCCCTAAACCCCTGTCCTCTGTATTGCACCAGGCTCCCTGTCCCCGCGCCCCCCAGCCCCTCACCTCAACCCCTCATCCCACCCCAGCACACTCACCCGAGTCGGAGGCAGCGGGGCTGGTGAGACGCAGCAGCTCGCGCTCACGCTCGTAGTCAGCCCTGCACAACAGCTGCCCCTCCTTGAGCACGAACTCGTCCCCCTTGCGTAGTGGCCGCTCGCACACGCAGCAGCAGAAGCAGCCCAGGTGGTACACACTTTGCTGCGCGCGCATCACCAGCTCGCGTGGTGCCACCGCCTCCAAGCAGCCACCACACTTGACGGCGAAGAGCCTGCAGAGAGAAAAGCAGGGGATGAATGGCAAGGGCACCTGGGCAGGGAGTCCTTCTGCTGCCCCAGGCCCTGTTCACCCACGTGGGGCCCCACGTGGACAGTTCGAGTTCATGGTTTACAACCCGAGCACAGGCCACAGAAGCTGGTCCTAGGGCTCTTCTCCATTATCTGCATCTCCTCCACCACCTCCATCTCCACCATCATCTCCGTCTGCTTCATCATTGGCAACTCTACCATGTCTACCATCTGCATCTCCTACATCACCTCCATCTGCATCTCCTTCATCTCTTTCCTCCTCTTCCTATTCCACCCCTATGCTCCAAAGGTAGCCCCAGGCCACAGGCGGGCCTGGCTGGGCAGCAAAGTCAGCCTGGTGTACTGGGTCAGTGGTGGCCAGAGGATGTGCCTGTCCATGTCATTCCGGTGCTGGTGTCTGTCCTGGGGAGGTGGGGGCATTTGTGTGTCAGGGCCAGACTCACCAGCCTTGCCAGCCCCGGGCCTGGCAGATGTCCCTCTGGCTATAAGCCTGCCAGGTGGCCATGCCAACATCCCGACACCCCCAGGCCACTGCTTCTGGGCATCCTCTAGGCCCCTTCCTTCTGCTTCTAAGTCCCACCAAACTAGATAGCACCGTGTCTGGGGGGCAGTGCTTAGGGGTCCATTAAGGCCCCGACTATGCTTCTTCCTCTGCAGAGGCCCTCGTGGTGTAGGCAGGAACTCAGGGGCTGAGGGTCTCTAGGGCTCAGGATGGGCCTCAGAGTCCAGGTCCTTCCTTCCTTTCCCTCCTCTGCCGTCTCCTCTGTCTCCTCCATCAGTCTGGAGGTAGAGGCAGGCGACCTGATAGTCTGATAGCAGCAGAAAGACCAGGCCAGTCCCCTTGCAGCTGTTTTCTCAGAGCTAAACCCATCACCTCAGGCCAGCTGGCAGGGGACCGTCCACACCCCCAAAAATGCCTTTAAATGCCCTGGACCTTCAGACCAGGTCTCCCCACTGCCCCAGAAGGGCCCGTTAGGAGCGGGGCTCGCCACCAGGGGGCAGCGCTCCTGCATTCATCGGGGCCGGGTTGACTTGGTAACTGGGGGCTCCCCAGGCTTGGTGCCGAACACTGGCCATGAGCCAGAGCTGCCTGGGGGTGTGGGGGTTGGACGTTGATGAAAGAAGAGCTTTCAGAGGGTTTGGGGAGACCCGGGCATGGCGCGTGACCTCTCAGGCGCTGCCACCAGCCACCTGGGCGGCCGCCTTCTCTCAGGTCTTGGGGCTCGGAGCTTGAGGCTGGGCCAGCACCCCACTACGGGCCAGTGAACTCGCAGGCCCCGGGCGGTGTGGGAAAGTCTGCAGGGACAATAGATGGGGCAGATTCTCTGTGTGGGGAGAGAGAAAACAATGAGCCCAGAGCCAAGCCAAGTGCCTTCCCTGGCTGCTGGGGGGCAGGGGGGAGAGAGAGCGGAGAAGGGGGTGCAGACAGGGAGACAGCGGGGAAGGGGCGGCATCCCCCACCCCCATGCCCTGGGCTTCCCTCAAATCCTGGGGGCCAGGACTCAGTGAGGGGAAGAGGGAGCTGGACCCCAGCCTGGCCAGTGAGACGGAGAAGGTCTTGAAGACCAAGAAGGCAGGGACCCTGCCGGAAAGACTCGGTTTCCCTGCATGGTCCTGGGGAGCCACAAAGAGACACAGGAGATACGCCAGGACACTGGTGCCATCTGACATCAGTGACAGGCACTGACCCCACATGGCAGACCCTGGCCAGTGAATGTTATAGAAAGTAAACAGGTCACGTGACACTGCCCCTCGCCAGCCACTAATCAGGTCCCTCATTTTAAAATCGACCGGGAAATTCAGTGGAGGACTGAGTGCCCAGAAATAATGGGGTCCCGGCAGCCCTGTCAGGGGGCAGTGGCCCCAGTGTGGGTTAAGTCTCTGGCCAGTGTGCGGAAGCTTGCAGCTGGGCAGTAGTGTCCCTGTACGCCTCACCCTGCCTCTCCCCTATTCCCCTCTCTGCCAAAAACTGTAACACTGCACTGGTGCCAGGTGGTGGGGAAGGGGGTGCTCATGTGGCCTTTGTGGGCCAGTAGGTATGAAAGTGTCACTTCTCTCCCTGCCCAGCCCCTTCAGAGCTCGCCCAACTATGAGAAGGATTTTGGGGGCCATCACGTAGCATCCACAGAGGCCCAATCTGGGCCCAGCCAGGGCTGTGTGGGCAGCCTTAGGTCCACGCTGATGGTGATGGACCATTCGGGGACTCTATGCTGAGAGCAGGAGTGTGTGAGAATGTAGGGGTGTTGGAGAGTATCTCGGTGTGGTGGCGGTGTGGTGGCAGCCTGACTGGGGAGCAGCCCGCTCACTGGCTCTCCCCTAAGAGACTCCCCAGTTGGGGTCCTTTTCACTCCCAGGAATCTTGAGGTGCCAGAGCTGCACACCCTAAGCTCAGGGGATAAATTGTTCTGTGTCTGGGTTGGGCTAACTTACTCTGAGGGAAGGAAATGCTCTGCAGGACTCTGGGCACAACCAGAAGAACACACAGGTCACTGGCCACGTGCAACTGAGGACTGATGGGAAGCCCATGGGCCTGCCTCCCCAGGGCCAATGAATGGCATGGTGAGCCCCCAAAATCTGGCTTACGTCTGTGCCCCAGCACGGGGCTGCCCTTGCCCCCCCAAACATGCCTGTGCACGTCTGAATCCAATTTCCATCTTGGACGCCTTCCTCGGTCTCCTCACCCCACATCCCGCGCTGTGGAGGGGATTAGGGGCCAGGGCAGACGTGAGGCGCTGAGGAACCACAAAAATCTCCCAAACAGGATTCCTGGGTGGGGAGCTTCAGGGGCAAGTCTTAGGCACAGATGTGTGTGCATGCATGATATGTATGTATATGTACATGTGTGCCTATGTGTGACTCTGTGTAGTGGGGGTGTGCAGACTGTGAGTGTATCTTATATATATGAGTTGTGTGTGTGTGTGTGTGTGTGTGTGTGTGTGTGTGTGTGTGTGTGTGTGTGCTGGGCATCTGCTTTCTCCCCCAGTCTGAGGATGAGACAAGTTGACACACTGCACAAGGGTCCAACGTTCACACAAGTCTCAACCGCTCTGTGCTATGGGGCCACATGAGATGGTTGGACTCAGCCTGCCACCCCCGTGGGCTAGATCGAGGAGGGTGGAGAAAAGCTATCTGTCTCCAGGGAGAGGCAATGGAGACAGAGAAGCAGGAGAGAGGGAGGGTCGGCCACTGCGATGCAGGCACAGGGCCCAGAGACAAGTGGCCTGGCAGAAGGGGTGCTAGGGCACTCAAGAGTGCCTGCTCCCTGCCTTATCCCCTGGGATAAGACCCAGACATTCACATGGGTAAAGCTGTCTTTCAGGGGACAAACAAGAAGATCCACAGGACTCTCACTCTGGACCAGGGTTCTGGGTCACCTGGGGATGGAGAAGAATTTTCCACCAATGCCCCAGCCCTGTCAGGACCACACACACCAATTCTGACAGAGAAATGCTCTAGTGAGTTTATCTCGGGTCACTGTGGCATCGCTGGGCCCATGGATAGGCTGCAGTAGGGGCCTGGCTGGACACCCCTGGATTGCAGCAGAGGGAGTGAGGACCCTGGTAGAGGCCCCACTTTGCCCTGCCCAGCAGTGGGTTGGAGGAAGAGATCTGGACCGAGGTGGAGGAGGTGAGTTTGACCTGGCCATGCCTACAGGGGAAGGACCCTGCCCCATCCTCTCCACCCATCAGGCTTGACGAATAAGCCTGGGGAAAAAAAACCATTGTAAACACGAGCCCCGAATGCTCCGAGACCTGGTTATGGCACTTCAGGGACCCTCTGGCCCATCTGCCCAGCTGCAGTCAACAGGATGGGAAGGCCCAGCGGGGTGGGTGGGGGTCAGTGTCTGTAGGTAGGAAAGGGAGAAGGGTGCTATGGGCCAGGCTGTCAGCTTGGCCAGGTGCCAATGTCCCGTTGGAGCAGAAAGAGAATCTCAGGATACAGGGGCCGCCTCGCTGGGGGTCTGCCGGGCCTGTGAGTGGCCGTAATTGATGGTGCGGTTTGGGGAGAGGCTGGTGAGAGCAAAGCCTGGGATGACAGCCTCCCACTACCACTGATGCGGCAGCCCCCTCCCCACACATCCCTGAGGAGCAGGGAGGGGCCGGATCAGTCCATGTAGACATTCATCACCAGCCATGGAGGGGCAGTGGCTAAGCATATCTTCGGTGTCCTGAGTGGGAGGAGGAATAGAGAGAGGAGAGGAGGGAGGAGGGGAGAGAGAGAGCAATGAAGATGAGGGGGAGGAGAGAGATGAGGGGGAAGAAGGAGAGGAGAAAGAGAGAGAGGAAGAGTGGGAGGACAGACAGGGACAGAGGAGAGGGAAGAGGAGAGGAAGGAGGGAGAGAATGAGGACAAGAGGGAAAGGAGGAGGAGAGAGAAGAGGGGAGGAGGGGCAAGTGGGAGACGGAGGAGAGAGGAGGGCGATGAGAGACAGGATGGTGACAGGGGTCAGGGATGGAGCACAAGGCCATGCCACCCGCCCACGTGGCCCCAGAGCTACAGGCTTGAAGGGACTCATGGGGTTGGCCCTCGCACACACAGTCCAACTCGAAGAAGTGGTCATGTGCTCAGGCCTGGGTGGGGATGGAGATGATTCAAGGAAGGAGTGACTGAAACAGGAGCTCAGAGCCCACCCGACCCTGCCCCTTCCCCAGTCCCTTGCACCCAGGGTGTCACTTCTCACTGCATGGGGCCACAGATGGAGGTGTGCAAACAGAGGCAGGTCAGCAGCACCTGAGGTCAGGAACCCAAGTCCCTTTGGGTTTCTTGTGCCATCCATGGACAGACATAGCCAGGATTCCCATGGGCCTTCAACAGCCCCTGAAATGTTTCCTTGTGGCCTGTAGGGGCATCCAGGGGCTCCTGGAGAGCAGGTGAAATAGCGGGAGAAATTCAGTGAGGCAAGACACCGAGAGAACTTCCTGTCCCTGACACCCTGATAAGACACTACAAGTCTGGGTGTCCCAGGATCAAAGATCAACTAGGGGCTCCTTCCCCCCTTGGGTCCCCACCCAGTACTAATCCAGGTCTTTTCACGGGTCCCTAGAGCAGAGCCAGGGCCTCTTCTTGGACTGTTCAGAGACCTGCAGAGATGGTGCTTCCTGGAACCCTGGGCTCTGAAAGCTACACGGACAGGGAGACCATCCAAAACCCACCCTGAGTCCCAGCCACACCAGCCACATGGAGAGAGAGAGACAGACAGACAGAGACAGAGAGAGGAGAGAGAGAGAGACAGAGACACAGAGACTGAGAGAGACAGAGACAGAGTCTGCTACGTGTGCTGGTCCATCTTGGGGTACAGGAACCTTCTACCAAGCTCTGCTCCCTCAGGGGTAATGATGTCTTCTCAACACAGGGTGCTTGGTTGCTCTGGACCTCAGTTTCCCCTTTGATGCCAGATACCCAGAGCAGCTGCAGAAGGAGTGACAGGCCCTGAGCATCTCTGTGGCCACCGTGAGAACCATCCACGTCATTCACCCTCACTCACCAGTGGGCACCATGCGGCCCTCAATAAGCAGCCATGGCCCCAGAACCGCAGGACATGGGTGGGGCTGGGTGGGGCGGGCCCAGGTCGGTATCTCTGTGACCCCTTGGCGTCTCACGGCCCCCTCACCCCAGGCTGGGCCAGTGCTGCTTTGCTGCCTGGCAACAGGGCAATGCCTAAGCTGGTGGAAATATGAGTGTTTCTTTGGCTGCAGGAGCAGAGAGCCCGCAGTCCTAGGGAGAGAGGAAAATTGAGCCCACCAGGCCGTGGCTCCAGAAAGGGGGAGAATTAGGCTTCACACCGAGCAGGCTGCACCATGGCATTCTTTCGGTGATGCTTAACACACCCGTACACAAAGGCAGCTAACTTAGCTGCTTGTTTGTGAAATGTCTTCTCAGCGGAGTGGCCAGCGGCCTCAGCGCCCCCTTCTCCCGGCAGCTCCCCTCAGTGAAATTCCTGCCCACTCTGCCTGTCAGAATTCCCCACCTCGGCCTCAGGGGGGCTTAGCAACCAGGGTACGTGGGGCACTCCGTCTCACCCAGACCATCAGCACAAGCTACCTCCACCCCATGCCGACTCCCCCCACTCTGGCTGGCCAGGGCTCCTCAGAGAGAAAGGGGTAGATTTGGGGACCCCTCACTTCTAGGTTGGCCCCCCTCAGGCTGCATCCTCAGAGGCTGTGGGCAGCAATGAGATGGGCCCAAGGGTTGCAGGCAAAATATGGATGGCTCAGCTCCCTTCTTGGGTTCTCGCTGGTCCTGTCAGCGTAGCCCCTAGGAGCTGGGATGAAGCCTGAGGTGCCAATCAATGATCCCTAAGTCCCTGGGTCCCTTGAGCCTTCCAGGGCTTGCAGGACTGGCTCCAATCATTGTTCAAGGACCAGAGACAACAGACCCACGGGTGCAGCCCCATCACGAGAAGTGGCGGATGTGCTCGGACATGTGCGTGTGCGTGTGTGTGTTCATGTCCGGGCATTGTGTGAGCACTGCATGGACCGTGTATGTGCATGTATAGATCATGTGTGCATGTGTGGACTGTGCATACATTTGTGTGCATGAGCTGTGTTTCATGCCCATGCCTATGGCAGCCCAGTGGGACCCAAGGTCTGTCCTTCCCACCTGGTCCCAGACCATCTCTGTAAGGACCATCTCTGAATTAGGGGTTTGCACTGATCTCTCAGCCCCAAGTGATGAGGTCACAACTGTGATGAGGTCTGCACCCCTATGCCCCTATATCCCAGAGGAGCCTGAACCCCTCCACACTGCCTCCAGCCCTACCAGACAGTCCTGGGCTACACAGTGTTGTAGGAACAGCATCACCTGCAGGGGTGTCACACCCTAAGTGTGAAAAGGTCCTAACATGTGGCAGTATAGATGAGACTTAAGCCTGGGGTCTCACCAGCTACAGGAAGGGCTGTGGGGTGTGGGAAGCAGATGCCAGAGCAGGAAGGACGGGCCCCTCAGGAGCCTCTGCATAAGCTGGTGCAGCAAGAGGGACAGACCCTGAAGCACAGGGTGGGGGGACAAGACCCTGGGATTCTGCAGGGTACCTGGCTGCTGGGTGCTCATGTGTGCCTGTGTCTATGTGTCTGACTGCGCACTCAGGACTGTGTAGGGAACAGTGGCCCAGGCCTCATCCCCTCCTGAGCCCCGCAGCACATCCTGGGCAGCCGTCTGGGTTAATATTGAGAGAAGAGCAGCAGGCATGGGGTCAGACTTAATTACAGCCTGGGGCAGTCACTGCGCGCCGGCCCAGTCCTGGGCACCTCCACTGGGAACCCAAAGCAGTGCAGTGTGGGGTGATGAAAACCCACCCACAGCTGTGAACCCCTCCCCCTATGAAAGCCGATTCCTACACCATATCTGAAGGCACCTACTGCAGAGAGCAGGTCTGTCTGAGATACTGCCCAGCATTATGCCCAACACCATACTGAGCTGCCACAGCCGGGGGTGGGGGGGGGGAAGCTGGAATGAGGGGAGAGGAGGGGGTCTTTCTGCAGGAAAAGTCAGGAGACATCCCCAGAAGCTTCCCCAATTTTCTCCAGATGGGCAGGCAGGTGTGTGAGGTGGAGGAGCATGCTGGCTGTACTGTTTAGGGGAGCCAGTACCCCTGTCTCTTCTGGGAAGTGGGCACTGCTGGAGAGGTCAGAAATGAAGATGATGAGGACAGTGAGTGAGTCTCAGACAGAATAAAAATGGGTCCTGGGGATGAAGGTCTGAGAGGAAGGAAAGTGGTTCTCAGGGTCTGAATGACAGCACAGCAGGGAGAGCGTTTGTCTTGTGTATGTCTGACTTGGGTTCAATCTCCAGCACCCCAGAGAACCCCCAAGCACCACCAGGAATGATCACTGAATGCAGAGCTAGGGGTCAGCCTGGAACACTACTAGGTATGGCCCCAAAACAGTAACAACAACAAGATTCCAAAGGATAGTAATAATTTTTAACAAACTACTGGGGCTGCAAAGATAGTATAGTAGGGGGGCACTTGTTTGCATCCAGCTGACTTGGATTCAATTCCTGACATCCTATAGGGTCCCCCCACAAGCACTGCCAGGATGGAGTGAACCCTGTACACAGGGCCAGGGTCATCCCTGAGCACCGTGGGGCATGGTTAAAAACCAAAATAAATAAATGCCAACTATAAGCCTCCCCAAAGCTGGCTAGTGGGACCTGGCCGCGCTGAGGAGATTTTCCCATCAGCACATGCACCCTTGTTGTCCACCACCCAGGGGCCCATCAAGAGAATGACTTTATGGTTCTGTTACCATGACAGTTTTAAGCCCTGGGCACCAAAAGCCCAGATGCCTTCCCTCGTGCCCCTGTGGGTCTCCTCAGGTTCTAAGCCCCACATTCCATATCCCAGAAGGTAAACTCCACAGAGTACTGCCAAAATCAGGGGGACTGGGCCAGGAGCTAGTGACACCATGATTCCCATTCTCACCACTGGTTCCCAGGCCCAACTCCTAGTGGGGTGTGGAAGAGGGTCCGAGCCAGACCCAGAAATGTAGAGGTCACACCTTGGAGTGCCAGGAGTGCCCTGAGGCAGCTCATCCTCAGGGCTTCCCTATGCCTCATGTTCACAGAGGGTCACCGCCTAGACCCTCCATTCCTCTCTCTAAAGAGCCTGTGAGAGGCAGAACATGGTGTCTGGCCTGACAGGACAATCAGTGACCCCTCTGTCCCCCCTAAAAACGCTTTTGTCTCTGGGCGGCAGCCGTTTCCCAGGAATGCAGCTCCTGGGAGCCTCAGTCCAAGAGCTGGCGCCCCCCCCCCCCTTCCCAGCTCTCTTGTTTGCTGGGGCGCTTCGGAGCCGCACCGGCTACTTATTAACTCTGCAGCCGACACCCGGATAATAAAACCCAAGTGTGTCCAACAGGTCCGGAAGACGGGGGCTAAATCATCTCCCGGACACCGGGCCCCGGGACAAACAGCCCCGCACGGGTTATTAAAGGAGATAACAGTGCCCGGGCGTGACCGGCCACTATGGGGAGCTGCAGGGGGACTACCCCCTGTGGCCCACTCCAGCCCATGACATGATGTGAAGAGAGCTGGGTGGGGGCAGGCAGCAACGCCCACAATGGTGGGGAACCAAGCCTGTGTCTCTCCGTGTGTCACCCCGCTTGGATATCTCCTCGGGGGCGACATGAGAGGTACAAGGGGCTGCCCCTTCCAGCATCATGAGCCACTAGCCTCCCTCGCCCCTCCAGCTGCTTCTACAAAGGCCAAGCCGAGATGTGGCTGAGCCCTCCGGTTTGGTTTGGGGGACACCATGTCTCCCAGTCTCAGGAGGCAACTGTGTGTGCCTCACTACAACTGCAAATGTGCATCCTCCAGGGACTGTGGGGTCTGGGTAGGACATGGGACACACTGTGGGAGGATGTCAGTGTGAACATGTGTGCAGTTGTGTGTGTGAATGTCTGTATGTGATGTGAGCATGCAAGCTTGTGACTGAATGTGTGTGCATCTGTGAGTATACTTCACGTGTCCATGTAATACATGTGCATGTATGAGTAAATGTGAGCAAGTGTGTACATGAATATGTATGTGTAAGCATGTGTGTACATGAATGAATGTGTGCATCTGTGAGAATATGGTGTGCCCATGTAAGTAATGTGTGTGGGGTGTATATCATGTGAGCATGTGAGCGTGTGTATATGTGTGTGTGCCTGTAAGTGATGTGTATATGATGAAGTACATGTGCATACGTGTGTGCCTGCTTGTTCACACATCAGCAGCATCCCTTCACACCCCTCACTCCTGCTGTCTAGAACCCAGGGACTGCAAGCTGTGGGGTGCAGACAGATGGGGACTCCGCTGTGTTGGAGGGAAATAGCCTCCAAATCTCAGTGTAGACAGAGACAGAGGCAGAGCCACGCTCTCCGTCTCCATCACCCATCACAGGGTAACATCCCATGGGTAGTGCCCTTGGTGGGAGTCAGCAATAGGGCAGGGGAGACAGAGCAAATAGGTGGGGGACCCAAGTGCCATGGGATGCTGGGGAAAACACGATCCCAAGTCTCTGACTTTTCTGAAAGTGTCCTTTGGGTTAGCCGCATGCAGCATGGCTGGGACATGCAGCCCGTGAGATGCCAAAAGTGTGTCTTCAGCCTTGCTCTGATTTTTCCCAGGGCCCCACAACCTCTGCTCTGCCCCTGTCAGCCACAGCAGGTCTCACAGCCATCCTGGGATCACCATGGGCTCCTGAGAGGGTCTGGTGGGCATTGCCTGGACGAGCTCATCATTGGAAGACCAAGAGGACTGGAGCCCAGAAAGCAGAGGCGTGAAATCAGAACAGCCACTCATCGGACCAATGGGGCCAATCTAGGGCTTTAGCCAAAGAGGTTTTAAACCCAGTTTATATGGCAAATCAGCCCCGAAGTAGAGTCAACACGGACTTAATCCTACTTAATAATTCGGATTCAGGGCGCAGAGACATTTCTCCTCTCCTGGGCACCAGCGCAAGCAACGGGTGAAAGAAACGCATGACAGGGAGGGGGACAGGCTCGGAGGGGATAGGACAGGTTCTGGAGGGACCCCGGACCACCTCCTGCCCCTGCTCCCAAACTTGTTGCCTGTCCACAAAGCACGGCTGGTTGGTCCAAGGCGACGTCAGTCCTGGGGAGTCGACCGTCGATGGCCCCTTTGAGCATGCCGGGGTGGGCAGCCCCAGCCTCAGCCCAGTCTGTGGACTTTGTACCTTTCTCAGCTGAAGTTCTGTCCTTTCAGGAGATCTTCCTGAACTAGGAATTGGTTGGAACTTGCCGCCCCCCCAAAATATGCATCCATGTGTGCACGCATAATTACACACACACACTTTCACACTCATACACTCCGCATAATTACACCAATACACTAACACCCCTATATACAAACTCATACATGTCTTCACACACAGTCATACACTCACACACATTTATAAATACACGCACACACATCTATACACTCTGACACTTAAATACACATACTCACATATTCATACTCTCACACACATCTTCACATTCACTCACACATCTACATACTACTACCACTCACACACACTCACACATATACACATTCATACAGCCACATATGAGCACACTAAATATATACACACATATCAGACCATCACATATACTCACATTCTGACATGCATAATCCCACATAATCTCACATGCAATCATATGCATACATTCACACACTCACAGTCACACTCATCAATACATATTCCTCCCACTACTACACACACACACTCACACACACACACACACACACACACACACACACACACACAAACACAGTCTCACTCATGCCTGCCTCTGGTTTCCTCAGTGTATCTTCCAGAGCAAAAGGAGCCTCACGCCCCACCCCTGCCCCAACATTGGGCCGACTTGGACATCCTCCAGCCTTTCCTCCCCCCATACCCAAGTACAGGAAAAATTCCCAAGAAACCAGGACATGGCTTCTCTGGGCCCAGCCCAGCTGTTCAGTGGGATGGGGGTATAGACCCCCACACACACTCAAGGGAGGCCGGGTGGCAGAGGCAGGGAAGAGAAATGAAAAGCAAATTAGCACCATCTTTGCTTGGCTTGGACGCTGGCCTTGCATCTCCGTCTGTTTGTGCTGCACCTCTTGTGAAAGATGGAGAAATGCAGGATGCTCCAGCCCTTCTGCCACCCCCTCAAAACCCTCTGCAGGTAGCTCTGCCTGGATGGCAGCATTTCCGTGGCCACCAGGGACTCTTCACCTGCCCACTCACACAGAGTAGTGAGATGCTGGCTAAGTCCCTTCCTGTTTGAGCAGGTCAGAGAGAAACCAGATAAACCATTTTGGGGGCTCCCATCTCTCAGAGGTCCCTAGCCTTGTGATGGAACCTTTCCAAGGACATCCCCCAAATATTCCCCTGGCTCATTCCCAAACTCCCATACATCCCAGAAATCCTCTTTGTCCTCAATACACTCATTTGATGGCACTTGGCTCCTGTGTGTACAGGGAGAGGAGGATGGGGGTGGCCCCCAATGGCACCTACTCCCACCCCACCCCACCCACTGACAGAAAGCACCCCCCACCCAGCAAGACAGGATAGAATTCGGTGCTAAAAAGCCAGTGGGCAGCACCTCGTGAAATGTGCTCATCCAATGTCAAAAATGACAGCTAGGCGTCAAGGGACTCGCTGGGAGCAACTGCAAACAGGGGGTGGCGAAGCTGTCTTTTGCCATCAGAATGTAGAGTTGGGGTTGCACAGGATGGACCAAGAGCCCAAAGGGCCACCTATGGGACAGGGGCTCAAGGAGAGTGGGAGTGACCCCTCACCTCCTTCCCGCCAGTGAGGGCATTAAGGATCTCAGGGCTCACTTCCCCTGGGCCACCCCATCCTCCACTGCAGTGGTGTCCTGCCCCCCATGGGTTCTCAGGTCCATACCAATGCCTATGCAACCCAGGAGGAAGGAGGGGATGTCCAGGAGCACTAGAAGGTCACTGAGGGCAAAGTGGATGGGCCACACCAGGAGAGGCTCAGGGATCAATCCTGACTACTAGGGGCTCACTCCAGCTCTGTGCTCTGGGCATCACTCCTGGTTCTATGCACTCCTCCTCCTCCCCCTCCTCTTCCATCCTACTCTTCTTCCTCTCCCCCCCTCCTTCCCCTCTTTCTATCAATAAAAGCTCTGGGCATAGGCTGGTGCCTCCCTTGGTCATGGGGAACCCCCCACTGGGCTAACTCTGGGGTCACCTACTGCTGCCTCCCTCCCCCCATGCTTCCTGCTGTCCCTGTGGCCTGAGTTGGTTCCTGTTTGCAGGAACTGAATGTAGAGCCAGGAGCTCTGTACTCACAGAGATGAGCTCCCCCCAGGAGCATGGCCCCACTCTCCTGTGTTTGTCCTCATAGGCCCAAGAGAAAGTTCTGCTCTCTGCTCGGAAAGACATGAACTGAAAAGACATGAACCGCATGTCAGGGTTGGGGTTCACCGCTCTTATGACCTCACTCAGACCCAATCACCCCCACCACGCCTGCCAGGCCCAACCTCTGTGTGAGGAGGCCTTTCTGACATCCATCTGTCTATCCATCAGTCCTGACCACCCCCGAAGTGCCCAAAAGTGGGGTCGTGGCCGAGCTCCTCTCCCCAAAAAAACCCCACCTTCACTGTGCCCATCCCCAAGCTACCACTCTGAGGGGAGGGTGACCGCAGTTCCAAATGTGAAGGGGTGGGGGAGGGGCTGACCATGTGGGGTTCAGGGATTCCCTGTCAGGATGCACAGACAGATGAGAAGTGGCCGCATTCCTCAGCCCGAAGAGTGGAGAATAACCACAGTTACTTGGGCTTGGGCCCCCCGGGATCCCGCCAGTCACGGACTTGGCTTCATAGCAACAACGAGCCTTCCCCACCCCTGCCCTCGCCTCTTTCCTCGAACCCCCAGGCCTCTGGGTTCCTAGGAGGCAGATGTGAGGAAGGTAAATGGAATGGGGAGGCCCAGAGAAGGGGCTCTAATCCCCGCCATGACATCGCTTCTGCAGACCCAGGTAACAGCAGACTTTACACCATTATCAAGTCCGAGTTCAGACATGACATGTGTCGATTCACCATGAGAGGCCCCTTGACCTGTATTTGATGATGAGGCCCATCGTGTTGCCTTAAACATTGTCAGGTCAGAGCGAGAGCTTAACGGGGAGGCTATCTACCTTGCCTGCTGTGATGTAGGTTCCATCTTCGGCATCCCCGAGTACCGCCAGGAGTAATCCCAGAGCATAGCTGGGTGTGGTCCAAAAATCAAAATAAAATAAAATACAAAGGCAACTGCCAAAAACACAGGAGTGGATGCAAGTAGGGCCATAAGGGGCAAGAGGCAGGTGCCAAAGCCTTGAATGCCCAAAAGCTCAGGACCAGCCCAGGATATGGCATGGCCACAGGGATCCCAAACAGGAAGGCTGCCTAGGAAGGCTGAACTGTGGGTGCTCAGCTGGTCCCCTTTAAAGGGGCATTTTCATGTCCTCCCCTGCGAGGTCATGGCCGGCAGAGGCACCATTGACCCAGGGCTCAAACCTGGGCCCTGGGTGCCCTGGGCTTCTGTTTGACCCATCACACCACATGTAGCACATTGACCCACCTGAAACTAAACAGTATCATGGGCCCTTCTGCATGTAAGTATCAGGTCCTCCTGGGGGCTTGGGAGACAAACTCTCCTAGCAGTTATGCTCTGAGCCCTGAGCTGGCAATTGGAGTCCAGCCCCGAGTTGGGTCTTCAGGGCAGATGATCTCCTTGAGCTGGAGACAGGGTCATCCTAGAAGTGCCGGGCAGGGCTCTTACCAGGCCTGTTCGCACGTAGGGAGGGCAGCTGTTTCTGGATGATACTTAGAGAGGTGATCTGGGGGCGGATAGCTTCCTGCTCATCCCCCTCCTTGGGGTCCTGAGTAGAGGCATTGCTGAATGGCAGAAGAGGGGACCATCCTAGGCCACACATTTGGAAATGGGTCCCTCAGAAAGCACTTGACAGCCTGAGGAATAGAGTGGGGTACCCCCGGGGCCAGCAAACACTGTTCCCCTAATCCCCTCAGCTCACACCCTGGGCCCAGGAGGCCAAGCCCAGATTCCCAGGGCAGAAAGGCAGGCTGGAAACCCAGAAACCTGCTGGGCCCTTTTTGGATCCCGCCTGACCCAGGGTTCACAATCACAGCAGGAAGAAGGGTTGGCCATGCCCTGACACCCCAATTCTCTGGGAACATCACAGGGGAGGGTCCCAGTCATCAAGGCTGAGAGAGTCCTCATAATCTTACCTCAACTCCGTGACAATACCAGAACAACACCCCTCCCCAAGAGCATAGGGAGGAGGTGGGCTTGGGACCCCACACCAAGTCCTCTCCAACTTAGGGAATCCACCAAGAGCACAGGTAGATCTCCACATTGGGGGCTTAGGGTATAGGGAGGGGTCCCCTTGTTTTCTAGCTGCCTGAACTCTTTCAGCAGTGCTCATGTTGCTGCCGAGGGGTTAGACTGTCACCCTTGTTACAGCTCGCATAGGCTTTGAGGCTGCAAAGGGGGCTCAGAGAAGACTTATTGCTGGTCACTAGACCATATGCTGCAGGAGTCACCCAGAAGAGCCAGCAACAGGGGCCTCTGGGGTACAGAGTCTAGCTCAGCACTAAGATCTCACCACACATTGCCTTGAATATTTGCACATCCCAAAATTAGATAGGGAGATAGAGCAACAATACCACAGCCAGCCTTGCAGGTGGCTGACCTGAATTCCAGCATCTCATAGGGTTCCCTGAGTACCACCAGGAGTGATCCCTGAATGTAGGGCTAGGAGTAAGCCCTGAATACAGCAGGGTGTAGCCCCAAAACAACCAGAAAATAGATGTTTGATGGGGAGTTCTTGGGCTTGTCTATTCAATTTCTGAACAGGGCTTCAAATTCTGGGCCCTAATTCTCAGGCAGGTGGGTAGTGTCCACTCCTTACCTCTTGGACTGACTGCTTTGAAACTGGACCCCAGGGTGCAGGGAGCAGGTCCCAGGGGAGAAGCTGGAAACCTCCCAGAGGAAGCAGCGGCAAGGCCAGGACCCGAACATGGTGCTGAAAAAGTGAGCCTGGGCCCACCACAATGGAAACGGGTCACTGTTTTCATGGGGCGGGCACTCTCCTGAGAGTGAGGTGTCCTGCCAGACCCAGGAAAGAAGGCCCAGAATGAAGGTCCCTAGTGCCAGTGCCAGTGTGAAGGCCTCCTGTGAATTCCAACGAGTCTCCAAAGCTCCAACTTTTGGCTTAGAAGGCCTCCAACATTCCAAGGGCTGTGGCAACATGCAAAAAGAATGAGACGGACAGGGGCCGGAGATAGCATGGAGGTAAAGCATTTGTCTTGCATGCAGAAGGACGGTGGTTCAAATCCCGGCATCCCATATGGTACCCTGAGGCTGCCAGGAGTGATTTCTGAGCGTGAAGCCAGGAAGTAGTAACCCCTGAGTGCTGCCGGGTGTGACCCAAAAACCAAAAAAAAAAAAAAAAAAAGAGACAGGAGAAATGGATTCAGGAATGGGCTTCTACCAGTTTTGCAGGTGCACCCTAGAACAAGGGGGCAGAATTGGGACAAAAAGGCTGCCCACACACCATGACCCCACTGGCAAGCGGGAGAAGAGAAAGGTGCTCCTTCCTAAAGCCTGGAGCAAGCTGCTTTGGGGTAGTCAGCAAATAAGCCCCTGCTCCAAGCTTGGGGTCCCCTCACCCCTGTGGAAGTGGTTTCTGCAAACCATTTTCTAATTTGGGCTCCCCCATGCCCCGCCCACATGCACAGCTTTACGTGAAGATTCGGAATACACCGCCCCTTTGGCTGGAACAGGGTTCTGGCAAGTTTCTGGCACGCTGTGAGGCGTCACGTCATGCTAGGCCCCAGGGGTCAAGGCCGCATAATGACCATCCCTGATCCTTCGCTGGCTCCATCACTCCTGCAGCCGCTGCTTACCCCCACCATACCTCACTCTGTCAGGAAGGGGGGGCAGTCCCCACTGGGCATGTGCTTCACACACACACACACACACACACATACACACACACACACACACACACACACACACACACACACACACAAAATTGCAGGGGAAGGGGCTCAGCTAGAGCCCCAGGCAGACAAGGAGGTGGGGAGACATGGTGAACACCCCCAGATGTAAATTCTCTCTGCCCTCTGTGGGTGGGCACAGCAGAAAGTGGGGAGATGGCTTCTGGTTCCTTCTTTTGTGGCTGCTCCCCTCTCTTTCAGGGGAGCCACCCCCCCTGAAAAAAATATCGAACAGCTGTGGGTGCCACGTTTCCCTCACATCCGCTTCACCTTCTGGTTCTGTTCAGGCAGAAGTGATTTAATCAGGCACCCATAAACCCAGGGGGTTATTCATTAACTGGCCCCACCCCTGAAAACAGAAATTGGGGCACAGAGGAGGAAAGAGAATGGTAATGGGGGCTCCCACTTCTGCTGGTACCAGCCTGACCTTGGCACAAGGTCACAATCACAAGGACAGAGGTTAAGGGACCACAGACACTTCATACAGGAGGGCAAAGGGGGTTCAAATGCCAGCAAAACCCCTGGCCCAGACCTGTCTCTGTCCCCTGAAAACAAGCAGAACTAACGTGCTGCTCTCACAGTTCCTCTCTCCTCTGCTAGGCATTGCTCTCACTCTCCTCCCCCTCCTTCTCTTCCTATTCCTCATCCCTGTCCCCTTCACCCTTGGTCCCCTCCTTTTTTTCCCTCATTCCTCCCCCACACACACCAGCATCATAGCAGATAAACAGCCCCATCTTGATAATGGTAAAATCTGTCAACTTTAAACCAAGATGCAACATCATTCCTGGGAATGTGGAAAGATATTTCCTTGCTACCTCCCAGCAAGAACCATGGAGCAAAAAATCATATCTTACAGTTCCACAGTTCATAGTCTAACTTCAGCTCACACTCACACTCACACTCACACACACACACACACACACACACACACACACACACACACAGAGAAATATTCTATAGGGTGAGATACAATAATGACTATTTGAAAAGGAAACAGCACCATGAGCCATTGTTTGATCCCTTCAAAAATGTATTCATTGGGCCAAATACAGGGAACATGGAAGCATCAAAAATGACCCTATGGGAAATTAATAATAATGGGTGATAATGTTTAATGATATTGGATAATGAGCTACATGTACACTGCCCAGCAAACCCAGTGAATGGAGTAAGTAGAAACTCTAATAAAATGCATGTTATCGGGAAACAGCACTGAGTGGTACAGACAAAAAGTGTGTGTGTGAATGAGAGAAAGAAAGAGACAGAGAAAGAGAGAGAGAGAATAGCCATCACAGCACACAGCAACCTGGAAGCATCCTATCAGCGCAAAAACCCAAAAAGTCACACAAGGAACCCAGAGACAATATATGCAGTTTCCACCACCCCATTTGGTCCTCTAAGCACCACCAGGTTGATCCCTGAGCAGGGAGCCAGGAGTAAGCCCCAGTACTGCTAGGTATAACCACAAAATAGAAATAAATAAAAGCAAGACAATAAGGAGCTGGAGCAATAGAATAGTGGAGAGGGCATTTGCCTTGCATGCAGCTGACCCAGGTTCCAACCCAGCATCACATATGCTGAGCCATAGGGTTCAGCATCCCTGAACCCTATCTACCGAGACTGATCCCTAGCATCACCAGGTGTGGCCCCAAAACAAACAAAAGTACAAGTCTGTGCTTCCTAAGTGAGATGGGGAGATTAAAGTTTGTCCTTTCTGAGTGGAAAAAAAACTCACAATATCTCTTTCCTCCAATCTCACCTATCATATAGGGTGCTCAGCGGGGAGAAGGGACCAAAGAGAAACCAAAAGACCCACAGTATGGTGGGGCTGGAGAGGTAGTGCTAGAGGTAAGGCATTTGCCTTGCAAGCGCTAGCCTAGGATGGACCTTGGTTTAATCCCCCGGCATCCCACATGGTCCCTGAAAGCCAGCTGACGATTTCTGAGCACATAGCCAGGAGTAACCCCTGAGTGTCAAATGGGTGTGGTCCCAAACAAAACAAAACAAAAGGCCCACAGTATGGAGAGAGGCCTCATGGGGCCAGAGAGCATTGGCACAAAACTACGAGCGCCAGAATAGACCAGTCTGGCACTGAGATGTGGGAATCAGACCTCATCAAGTCCAGTCCTCTTCATGCCCCCATGCTGCTGCCATGTGAGAACTGACTCAAGAAGTCATGGGCAGGTGCCAGAGCGATAGCATAGTGGTATAACATTTGCCTTGCACATGGCTGACCTCAGACCTCAATCCCCAGCATCCTATATTGTCCACTGAGCCTGCCAGGAGCGATTTCTGAGCCCAGAGCCAGGAGTAACCCCTGAGCACTGTCAGGTGTGCCCCCCCAAATAAAGGCAGGGGTAGAGATCAAGAGACAGCACAATGGGAAGGCACTGCCACCATGAGTTATTCCTGATTGCAGAACCAGGAAGAAGCCCTGATCATTGCTGAGTGTAACCCCAAAACCAAGCACAGTCGGGGTGCCCCAGACTGTGACGGATGAGAACAATGTCTCCACTCATCACTACAACCTGCTTTTTCCTTGCATAGAGAAGTCAGGAACCCAGCCTGAGGTGCCCCTGGATAAAGCAACCCTTCTGAGGTGTGGAGCCTTCCTGGGCTGCAGAGAGAGCTCTGTGAGTAGCTTTGAATCTGGCTTCAAACCTCAGAACTGTATTGTTCCCTGAACATGGTGGAGAGAGTGCGGAGGGTCTCCTGAGCAACACAGGTACGGCCCCAAAACCAAAAGTGGAGAAAACAAAAGTCCCCATTAACCTTTCTTAATTGAGTTCATCTGCTTTTGGAGCCCATGTGAACCCCAAGTCCTTGTCCCTAAATGCCTGCCCACACCCTCATGGATGCCCAAGGACACAGGAGAGAATCCTGTTCCCAGGATCCCCACCCTGTGGTTACTAGGCCTTGAGCTGAGGAGGTCCATGCATGTCCACTGGCAAAAGTGGGGCTCCACGGTGTCCTCAGGCTTGGCTCCTTTCCTCTATCCTTTTTTTCTGAGGCTCTGGGGTATCCCCGGGGCAGGTATCTGGGTGGTCTGCCTGGTTTCCTGCCCTGTTTTCTCCTTGACACCCATCTGCTCAGGAGGGAACCAGAGCTGCTGCATCCACCCCACAGGGTGAAGGGTTTCAGGGTGTGGGCATCTGTGGGAACTCAGGAATCTGCTCTTCCCATCTTCCCATCTTCCCAGCTAGCCCGGAGCCCCCCAAGATGTGGATTTCTGCTGTCGGAACTAGAGAGAGCTCTGGCAGCCTCTCTGCCTTCCTTCCTCTCTCTCTCTCTTAATTACCATTTTTCGCGTGCGCATTTGATTTCAATAAAGTCGCTCTAATTACTTCAAATATCATGCTCCGTCCCTCTTCCCCCTCCTGTGCTCCTCTTTCTCCTGGAGAGCCAGGGAGTGGGGTGGGGGTGGGGGAACCCCACCAGCTCAGAGATACCAGCCAGCCTCAGGCGGACAGCAAACGCTAGACTCCCAGTTAATAAGACGGGCGAGTTAATAAACCTGACTGCGACCGCCAGAGTTAATCAACCTGGAAACGCACACAAGGATGAGCATCCCCCTTATTCAAATATCGCCGGGCTTGTTGTTGTTTTCCTCCCCCCTCCCCACCCGCCACTGTCCTAAGATCCCTCCACCCCGCCCCAGTCTGCCTCTGCTCTCAAGGGTGGCAGAAATATTGCGTGAATTTTCCCAGGGGCCCCAGCCGCCCTGCCCTGCTGGAGGAAGCAATATTGGCAGCTGGGTCCCTGCAGGCCCAGCACTGCCCTTTCCTATTACACACGGTTTCGTCTTCGTCTGCCCCTTCCCTCCCCACAGGCTATGGAGGCGGGAGGGATATAGGATGGAGGATGGAGATGAAAGAGGGGGTGAGCAGGGAAATGCAGTGGGGGCTGGGGCGAATTTGATATTTGGACTATTTCCCACTTTCCTGGGTCAACTGCTGGGCCCTGTTCCTTTGTCCTTCTCCCCACCCCACAAGGCCTTAGGCAATGCGTAGATGGGGGGATCTGCCAGGAGATGCTGTGGTGGGAGAGCTGGTCAGGACTTTGCCCTCAAGACCTGCTTCTTTTCTGCTGGGTCAGGCCAGGGAGAAGGTGCCAATGGGTAGTTGAGGGGCGATGTGGAGATCAACCCAGAGGGGACCCTACCATTACCACCAGCTCCCTGTTTTAGGAAGGAAGACACTGAGGCCTGCTAGTGTCTTTATCCCATCATAATCATTACGGATTTGAGTTTAAAAAAATTATTTAGGGGCCGGAGAGGTGGCACAAGGGGTAAGGCGTAAGGGGTAAGGTAGCCTTGCCTATGCTAGCCTAGACGAACCACGGTTTGATCCCCCAGCATCCCATATAGTCTCCCAAGCCAGGAGCAATTTCTGAGCGCATAGCCAGGAGTAACCGCTGAGCTGGATGTGGCCCAAACCTCCCCCTCCCAAATTATTTATAGAGGAGGATTAAAAACAAAACAAAACAGGTCACCAAAGACCAGGAAGGCTTTCCAGGGTCCAAGCAGGACATGGCTGCTGACCCTCCTTAACCTAGACTGGGAGACCTACAGCAAATGCAGTCCAACAAATGAGCCCCTGAGCTCACCAGCAGGCAGAATTTGGGTTCCTGTCTGCCAACCACGCGTTTCTGCCAGCCAGGTGTTTTCTAGAGCCAGAAGCTTTCATTTTCCAACGTTTGCTTGTAGAGACTTTCCAATACAGGCCAACTCACAGAGAATCCTCAGCCAAGTAATGCTCATGGTTATTTAATTTTTGGTTTTGGGGTCCACACCTAGCAGTGCTCAGGGCTGACTCCTCGCTCTGTGCTCTGGGATCACTACTGGCGATCATTGCTTGGGACAAAATGTGGGGGGGGACAACATGGGGTGATGGGGATGGAATCCAAGTCAGCGGCACACAAGGCCTCCCCATAACCACTGGTCAAAGAATGAAATGGCCTGTCAACTGACTTCACTGACAACTGGCTGGTTTGGGCAAATGTCAGTGAGTCAGTGATTAGGTTAATTAGCTACATATTCTCACTGGATTCCTAGGTGCCTCACAAACACATGTAATCACTCATCCTTGTAAAGCTGTCAGGGAGAGTTTCTGCCTCACAGAAGGGAGACGGTGTTTGGATGTTTAACTCTCTGAGAGATGAGCTTGGGGTATGAGTGGTCAGAGTGATAACACAGTGGGTCAGGCACTTGCCTTGCACACAGCTGAACCTGATTTGATTCCCAGCACCCCAGATGGTCCACTTAGATACCCACCAGGCATATTTTCTGAAGCACAGAGATGGGAGGAAGCCCTGAGCATCATCAGGTATGGCTCCAAAACTGAAAAAATAAAAAGTGGTCTGGTCACTGCAGACCCACTGCCTTACTTAGAACCACAGAAATGGGACAGGCCTGTCATACTTGGACACAGAACTCCAGGACCTCAATCACACCAGGCAGGACCCCGGTACAGCACACAGACCACAGAGTTCCCTGGGCAGCAGGGAATGAATGACCACCCCAGACAGGTTCAGCAGGGTCCAATCAAGGATTCTGAAAAGCCATGATAGGTGGGACACCTGGTGGCTGGAAAGACATGAGTGGTCTGTCCCCACACGGGCACATCCCTGTCACTAGAAAATATTCTTCCTCACTTCCCCCATCTTCTGCCTTTATCCTCCCTGCCCAGGCCAGAAGCCCTGGCTCTGGGGGCAGTGCATCTACACTTCAGTCCTCCCACCCCACCCCTGCACAGCTGCGAGGACCAACCTGGCCTGCAGGACAATTCCAGCAGTCAATGATGCAAATAAAGCAGAGACTTAACAGACTGGACCTACAGAAATGGGGTTCAGAGGCTTCCTGGTACCTCATTTCTGACACTGAATTAAGGCCCAGAACTGGGGACTCATTTTTAAGAAAACAAAGTGGGGGACTGAAGTCATGAATGCTGTATCTCCTTCGAACTCCAGGCTCTGTGACCTCCGTTCTTCAGGCTTCCTGCCCCTTGGGACCCAAGCTGTGTCCGGCTCTGACTGGCAAAGACCACCCAGCTCACAGCTGCAGCTGTTCCCAGGGGAACATCTGTCTGGAAGGTTCCAGAGTGAACCAAACTCCTGCCAAGAGCACAGACGGCCCTTCCCGAGCAAGTGTGGGAGCCGGACAGGCTGAGGCGAGACACATCTTCCCAGGGAAAGGGCATGCCTGCTCCCTCATGACACCAGGGAGACATGCGTACACGCGGATGGGGGTCATGGGAGAAGGCAGGGTGGGAGAGGGGCAGCTTTGTGCTTGCGGGTGGGGTAGAGCATCAGGATACTGAGGATATGCTCACAGCTTACACATCTTACACATATACCCCCGCACACACATACACACAAAATCATGCACTAACATGATCACATGTACATGTACACATATGCACATGTGTACAGTCATGCACTAATATGCTGCCATGTGCACTCGCGAGCACACATTTGCACACTCACTCTTGTGCATGCACACAAGCGCAACACTCATGCACATGTCCACATATGCAAGGCCTGCACAATGTACTCGTGCACACTCATGCATGAACACAATTGCACACTCATGGGCCTGCATGCAGACAACACATATATTTATACCTAGGCATGTGTGTACATGCATACACAGGCACAAGTACATACATGTGCATGTAAGCACTTACATTCGTGCATACACTCATGCCCACCTTCACACATGCTCACATTCTCGCAATGCACATGCATGCCTGCACACACTCACATTCTTTCACATATGTGCTCACACAGGCACTCAAATACATGGTCTCCACTTCTATCAATCCACTCAGTAACCTGCGCAGCTGCTGGGCCCCACAAAGGCTCAAGGATCCAGCGGATGCAGATTTACTCCTGAAGACTGACAGTACGGGGGTGGGGGAGCATGAAGTGATCTTGTTGGGTGAGATACCTCAATCTAGAGGACAACCCCGGCCAGGCCCTTCTCACCACAAACTTTTTTTTTACTTTTTTTTGGGGGGCCACACCCAGTGATGCTCAGGGGTTACTCCTGGCTATGCGCTCAGAAATCGCTCCTGGCTCAGGGGACCATATGGGACACTGGGAGATTGAACCGCAGTCTGTCCTAGGTCAAATGCATGTAAGACAAATGCCCTACTGCTTGCATCATCGCTCTGGCCCCTCACCACAAACTGGGTGCCTCCAAACACCAGAGAAGGAGCCCTTGTGTCCTGGGGGAGGCAGATCCCCATTCCTAGCTCTGGTGTGTCCGGGTCTCTCCCATTAAAAAGCCATCAACAGGGTGGGAGGGGTTAGTGGGCTGAGTCCAGGTATGGACCCCATCCCCAGCACCACTGGGCATGGCTCCCCAAGAGCCCAAAAATCTTGCTTCCTCAGAGTTTCTTTTAGACACCACCATCCCATTGCATCTAGGTAAGGATTCCGTGGAGACCTGAAGGGAGTGTGGCAAGGGGTGCAGGTGTCAGAAATCGAAAAGGTGGCTGTGCAGTCTATCATGTGCCCTTGAGGTGGCAGACAGGTAGTGACAAGGAATGGAAGAACCAGTGATGGGGGCTCGCACTTGGTGTTAAAGTACCATATGCCTCAAACTCAGCTGTCAGTGACTTTGTAAATTACGGTTCTTTAAATTACAACTATTGTTAATTAAAAAAAACAAAAGTAAACATAGGGCTGGAATGAGAGTACAGTTGGGAGATCCCAGGTGTACTGACCCCCAGAAACTCCAAATAAGGAGTTTCTGCAAATAAGGGATGCAGGGAAACTGCATCCCAAGAGAGAGAATTGGATGTTTTTACCCTGGTGGGCAAACCAGTGACCTCCTGGCCTTGCCCCTGTAGCTCTGAGGACAGGATGACAGGGTGTGTCTGGCCCAGGTGACAGATTAGGGGCCCCTGCCAGCAGCAGGAACAGGAATCCACAATGGCCCGTGTTTAAACGATTCACTTGGGGGTGGGAGTGTGGGGGTCAGAGTGATAACACACCAGGGAAGGTGCTCAGCTTGCAAGTGGCCTGCCCAAGTTCAATCCCCAGCACCCCACAGAATCCCCAGCACCACCAGGAATGATTCCTGAGAGCAAAGTCAGGAGAAACTCCAGAGTATGGCTGGGTGTGGCCCCCAACTCCCCTCACAAAATACAAACAACAAGGAAAGAAAAAAAACACTATTTACTCAGCTCAATGGCAAAGCCCCAGAGTCAGTGCTGAGGGGAGCCTGGTGGGTGGGATTAGAGAAGGCAGTGTGGGAAGGGGTGGGCAGGGGCTGTGTCCGAGGATGAATGGTGTCTGAGGAAGATGGGTCCCTCCCTAACACAAACATGATCCCTAACACCCAGGTCCCCACTCAGAGACCTCGGTCTGTCCTGGTCCCCACGTGCCCCAAAGAAACCGGATGGAGTGCCCCCCTTCGTGTGTCACTGCCCCTTCCTTCTCCTAGGCCTGGGCATGTAGCTCCTCAAGGCCTCCAGGCCCTCAAACAAAGACATGTTGGGGTCTCCTGCCGAGATGGAGGGGGTGGGAGGAGCTGCTGGGCAGCCCCTTAATCTGCTGCCCAGTAAATGACAATGTTGGGAAGGGAAAAAGCGTTAGGGGAGTCCCCAGGAGCCCAACATTTTGGTATTTAAAGGAACTTTAATGAGCTTAAGAGGCTAATCTCAAGTCCAGAAGGGGCTGTTTTGTTTGGTTTTGTTTAGAAAAAAATCCTTTTAAAGATTCCCCCCTCCCCCAGGCTGGGCCAGAGTGGAAGAGGTCTAGATTGTGGGATTTGCAATATGGGTGTCCCTGGGGGCAGAGGAGTCCCCCACTCTGGAGCCAGGGGCTGGAAAATAGCGAGGAATGGGGGGGGCCCTCTGAGGTCTTGAGGGATGGGGCCCCAGTGCACCAGACCAGCAATTCTGGGATCTGCCAGAACAGCCCCACCCCACCAGCGGAGGGAACTGAGCAACCCCAAAGGGGCAGCACTTCCAGGGGTCCACAGGTATCCCCCAAGATTCAAATCACACACACCTGAGTGTCAGGCAGCAGAGACGAGCAGGACCAATACCTGGAGCACACGTCACCACGGGCACATCACAGTGGGCACCACGCGTGCATGCACACACAATGGGTGCCACTGCCTACGGGTACATTCTTTTTTTTTTTTTTTTTTTTTTGGATTTTTTGGGTCACACCCGGCAGCGCTCAGGGGTTTTTCCTGGCTCCAGGCTCAGAAATTGCTCCTGGCAGGCACGGGGGACCATATGGGGCGCCGGGATTCGAACCGATGACCTCCTGCATGAAAGGCAAACGCCTTACCTCCATGCTATCTCTCCGGCCCCATACGGGTACATTCTTGTGTCATCCACAGGCCACCAAGAAACCTGCAAGCAGGGGCAATAATGTGCCACTAACCAGCTGCAGTTCCTGCCCAAACACAGAGCCAGGCACAGTCCCTGAGCATGGCTGTGTGGCTGCCTGGAAATGTCAGCCACTTCCTCACTTTATTCTGGGTTTTGTTGTTTCTTCTATATTTTGGTTCAGGGCCAAACCAGATGGTTCTCAGTATCTACTCCCAACTCAGTGCTCAGGGATTATTCCTCCAGTACTGAGGAGAGGGGAGAAGGGGTCACCTGTGTGTGGTTCCAGGGATTGAACCCAAGCCTCAAACACACAGGCAGGAGATGTAAGCACTGACCACCTCCGTAGACCAGTCTAGTAATTTTAGGAGCAGGATGGGAGGGTGCAGGGAGAGGGAGGGAGGAACCGGCCCAGGCTTCCCAAATGAGGATTAATCCAGGCACCCAGGATCTGGGGACAAAGTGACCAGGAGAGGCTCAGTGGCAAATAGTAGCAGGGAGGGGGTGGTTTGAAAAATCTGCTTTTAGGGGTTGGAGCCATACACAGCAGGAGGGCATTTGCCTTGCACATGCTGACCTAACCTGGGTTTGTTCCCTGCCATCCTATAGGGTTTTCTGAGCCTGCTAGGTGTAATGTCTGAGTGTAGAGCCAGGAGTAACCCCTCCTCACTGCCCACCCGGTAAAGGAAAGGAAGAGAAGGGAGGAGGAAAGAGAAGGAAGGAAGATCTGCTTTTAATCACCTAGAGGGGGCTCGGCAGTGAGGACCAGAATCCCCCACAAGCTGGAGGCCACTGTTGTTCTTCCACAGGGCAGGCCTCAGTTTCCATCTTTGTCTGTCTCAGCCTAATGCCAGCTGGGGCTCAGGCCCAAGGGGCTCCTAATCCAGCTGAGGTCTCCCATTTCTCTCTCAGGGAGAGAGATCTGAGCCAAGCTGAGTCAAGCTTCAGGTAGAAAGTGCTCAGCAGCCTTCCTGGCCCAGCTAATCCTCACTGATGAAATCCCGGATGGTGCTTTATTAACTTCACCTCAGCACTAACAGGCCTGGAGCCTGAACATCCAGCAGGGCCAGGGACATAGCAAGAAGCATCAGCTGAGCAGTCTGGGCGTGCAGGAGGGCAAGGTAACTGCTCGACTCCCACACCCGGCAATGCCTGGAGAACCCCCAAGTCCCACCAGGAATATGCCCTCAGCACCACAGAGTGTGGCCCCCAAACAGAAACTGCCCAAGTGGCCTGAACATGCCACTGCCTTGGACCCCAGCACCATCCAGGGCCATCAAGCCAAGACTGTGCCCAGCTGGTCCCCACAGCAGTGACCTTTGTCTCCTGGCTCCCCTGATTCTCAGTCGGTTTGGTGCTGGGAGAGGAGAACCATGTGAAGGACAGGATGAAACCCTGGAGTGCTGCGTTCCAGACCACTAAGCCTCCCTACCCAGCCTCCTCCTCTGCCCCTGTGCCCGAAAAGCCTCTGGGATGGCCCTGGCCCTTCTGTACATCTAAAAAACATCAAGAAAGCTCCACAGGAGTTTAGGGGGCAAGAGGATAAGGTGCTATGCTCCAGAAATAGCCCTGCATGTTTGAGAGGTTGAGACACACCTCCTGCCCCTGCACCTCACTCCTGTCCTCCATTCCAACCCCCATCCATCACAGAACTGAAAAGGACCCCTCAGAGGAGGTGAAGGAACATTTAAAAATCAGGCTAGGAGAGACTGGAGCCAGAGCAATAGCACTATGAGGAGGGTGCTGGCCTTGCACACAATTGGCCTGGGGTTTGAAACCTAGCACCCAAATGGTCCCCTGAGCTCCATCAGGACTGATTCCTGAGTGCAGAGCCTGGAGTGAACCTTTAGTACTGCCCAGTGTGGACCAGAAATCAAAATAATAAAGTTAAATAAATAAAATTCAGGCAAAAATGAGACACAAAGGAAAGTGCCTGACAGTGTGAGACCTGGGTCTCCCTCTATTCCCCCAACACACACTCCTACTCATACACACAGAAACACATATTTACACTCATGAAGACATACACACACTCACACACAAACACTCAGACTCAAACACACAGACATACACATAGATACAAACACACACATATCCCTAAAAAGGCAGGAGTTTGGAGCTCAAAATCCCTGATTCTGGAGAAACTATTTTAAATATGGGGGTGAAGGTCCCCATGTGTCCCTCCCAGCTCAGTTCTCGGTGATGTAGATCTGCAGTTAATAACCACAGAGTCCCACCGGATGTGGATTATTCCCAACATGACCCCAGTCGACAATGATCTTCTGGTCTTAAAACTCAGCTCTAAGGAGCTTTCATGAATTTCTGGTGCTCCATGGAGCAGATTTGTTTTACCTTTTTTTGAAGGGGTAGTGCTCAGGGGTTATTCTCAGCACAATGCTAGGAGAATGATCAGGATCACAAGATGCTGGAATCCAACCCAGAGGGTGCCCCAATGTAAAATGCACCCCTGCCTGGAGTGTTTTAAACACTCAATCACACACACACACACACACACACACACACACACACACACACACACCTTTGTCCTTGTTTCTAATCACCACAGCCCATAGCCTGTCTCTGCTGAGCGAATCCCACACCTGTCCACAAGCCATAAAAGCCAAATCAAAATGCCAGCTGGGTTGGATCTGAAAGCAAGGGCCAAGAGACCTGCCAGAAAAGCCATCACAGAAGTTTTACGTGAGACCTGTATTTGATTGAGAAGACCAAATGAGATGAAAAAAAGGACAAAAGAAATAAAGAGAAGGAAGGAAGGAAGGAAGGAAGGAAGGAAGGAAGGAAGGAAGGAAGGAAGGAAGGAAGGAAGGAAGGAAGGAAGGAAGGAAGGAAGGAAGGAAGGAAGGAAGGAAGGAAGGAAGCTAAAAAAGCAAGATCTATGATGGACTATGAGAATAATAAAATTCTGGGAACCAAATCAGAAGATCAAATGTGATTCACTGGTGGGACTGAACCAGAAAGAACCTTTATCTATGTGCTCTGCCCAGTGGCCCCTCAGCTCAAGGGGCCATCCTCTGGGTCCCCTCCCATCCCCTCTAAACCTCTCATCCCCTCTCATCACATTCCTGTCCGCTCCAACCAGCTCCCATCCTGTGGTTGTTTAAGGCTCCACCTCCAAGGAAGCCCTACTGAGGGACCAATAGGTATTAAGAGAGAAAATAAGAACTGTTTCCAATCACCTCTGAAAATGGCGAGAAAGTGAAAGAGAGAGAGCCTCTATGCATGCACTGGGGCTGTTGGTGCTGATCCGAGCTAAGCCCCCCGCAATTTCGTGCAGACCCCACTTATTACCTTGCTGTGCTTGATTCTGCTGAGCCATCGCCTGATTCCGCCAGGAGCTGAGCCAAGGAAAAACAAACCAAGCAAACGCCTAGCCCCCCCCCACACCCCCACACTCCACCACTTGCTTTGCTCTGCCCCTTTGATGAAAAACTGCATGTTCTGTGTCCACCATTCCTGGTGTCCCAGAAAGGCCCCTGGAATACAGGTGAGTTTAGCTTTCCTGCTTGGGAGGCCCGAGAAGCCTATCACTGAGTGGGGGGAGGGGGGAGCCTCATGACCCCGGGCCCTGGGCTTTTGCTCAAATGCTAAGCAGGCAATGCCTCACCTAGAACTAGAAGGCAGAGGCAGGCCGGCCCCTGAGACCCGCGGCATAGAGCTAATGCTGAGAACATCGTGGATGTGATGGGCCAAACACCCAAATCCATTGCAGGGAGAAGCAGCTGCCTGGAGCCTGGATCCCACCAGACATGGGACGAGTGAAGGGAGCATGTAAACTGATCCCCACCTGGGCCTCCTTTCAGAAGGTACAAGATCAACCATATCACCTCTTTCCCGTTAACCAGCTACCCCCTTTGGTCTCCCACGTAAACCCACCCAAGGATCTGCTCACAAACTCAGGGACGTGGCGGAGTGGAGAAGGGCCTGCAAACTCCACAGCAGCTGCAGGCTGGAAAGGATTTGAGGTGCCTGCTCAAACTCTCAGGACTAGGTTTTAGGCAGCTGAGGCCAGAGCACCCACAGGACCAATACAATTTCAGGCTGCAGGGGAGCTTTGCCCCTAGCCCTGAAGAAGTCCTTCTGGAAACCACATCCATGCCTGCTAACCAGGCTTAGACCCAGATGTTTCAGCCCACCTGGATCCTAAACATCACATTAAGACAAGACAGCATCATCCAGACCTATCTGCTTTCTGTTTTGGTTTGTTTTTGGCATTAGACAAATTTGGAACCTGCTCTCACAGATGCACCATAACTGATGCCGCCTTGTGCTCCCAAGCCCACTGGACACTGAGTCAGAGACCACGAAGTGCAGAGAAGCAGGAACAATGAATGGGACCAGGTCACCGGGCTCTGGCTGGGAATAGTAAGCTTGGAGCCACCCAGCCTTTCACAGAAGCAAAGGAGGTTGGAGGGGGTTCCTGCCTGTACATTCCTGCTTTTAGGACATACCCGTGATTCCCCCATCATCTCTCCAGACCTCCACTGGAACCTTGAATCTTAAATATGAAAATAAAATAAAAGTGGAGGGGAGAGGATTCCTTAAACTGCATTTGTTACAGAGGAGTTTGAGCTAAAAGGGATTATTCTCTTCCTCTTCGGAGAAGCATCCAGTCACCCCCAGGGGACCTCCACCCAGTTTCTGAGTCTGGTGCTAAGAAGAGATTTCCAGGGACTTCCAGAAAGCTGCGTGAAAGAGCAAGCAAGCATTACCTCTTACAAGCTAGCCTCCTCCTTCTCCTGAAGTCCCCAGTAGGTGCTGTGTGGAGTTAGGCTGGCAGAAGAATGGGACTGAGATTGGGGGGGGGCGGGGATAGAGAAGGAAAAGAAAGAAAGAAAGAAAGAAAGAAAGAAAGAAAGAAAGAAAGAAAGAAGGAAGGAAGGAAGGAAGGAAGGAAGGAAGGAAGGAAGGAAGGAAGGAAGGAAGGAAGGAAGGAAGGAAAGAAGGAAGGAAAGAAGGAAGAAAGGAAGGAAGGAAGGAAGGAAGGAAGGAAGGAAGGAAGGATACAAAGAAAGAACGAATGAAAGAAAGAAAGAAAGAAAGAAAGAAAGAAAGAAAGAAAGAAAGAAAGAAAGAAAGAAAGAAAGAAAGAAAGAAAGAAAGAAAGAAAGAGGGGCCGGAGAGATAGCATGGAGGTAAGGCATTTGCCTTTCATGCAGGAGGTCATCGGTTCGAATCCTGGCATCCCATATGGTCCCCTGTGCCTGCCAGGAGCGATTTCTGAGCCTGGAGCCAGGAATAACCCCTGAGCACTGCTGGGTGTGACCCAAAAACCACACACACAAAAAAAAAAAAAAAAAAGAAAGAAAGAAAGGAAGGAAGGAAGGAAGGAAGGAAGGAAGGAAGGAAGGAAGGAAGGAAGGAAGGAAGGAAGGAAGGAAGGAAGGAAGGAAGAAAAGAAAGAAAGAAAGAAAGAAAGAAAGAAAGAAAGAAAGAAAGAAAGAAAGAAAGAAAGAAAGAAAGAAAGAAAGAAAGAAAGAAAGAAAAAGAGAGAGAAAGAAAAAAGGAAGGAAGGAAGGAAAAAGAACAAGAAAAGAGAAAGAAGAAAGGCAGAGGTAAGGAAGAAGAAAGAAAAAAGGGGAAAGAAAGAAGGAAAAATATAAAGAGGAAAGAAAAGAGGGAAGGAAGAAAAAGGAAGGAAGAAAAGAGAAAAAAAGTAAGAAAGGAAGGAGAGAAAACAGTAAAGACAGCACAAAGCAAGGGGGATTCGGATCCCCGCCCACAGGCTCCAGCATGGACTTGCATGAAAATGAATGCAGAAAACCCAGAGAACCTCTAAATAACGCAGCCCTCACCCCATCTCGAAAATCTTCCTGGTTCTTGCCACAGCTGGCAAGTTGATCCCCTGCAATTTCCCTGGTGGAGGAATAGCATCATAGTGACCCCCGCAAACCTCAGGGATCCCAGGGGCTGCTGGGAGAGGGCATTGTTGTGCTAAGGGCCCCGCTTCTCCCCAACCCTGCCGGAGTCCCTAAAAGGGCCCTTGAGTGGCGGGGACAGCTGTGTTGACCCTTAAGTTCTCTTTGATTCGCTTCTTGCCCTTGGTTTGTTGTTGTGTTTTTTTTTTCTCACTCTCACTCTCTCACTTTCTCTTTTTAACAAACAGAAGAGAAATTCACAAGCCAAATCCCCTCCTAAGCTCCCAAACTTTACAATGTGCTTGAAGGATGTAGACATCTTGGGCCACAATAGCCGAGGAGAAACCAAGGGAGAAAATCCAACACAAGCTCAATCCCTAGCGATGCCCCCTCCTCCCCCCCCAGCAGGCTGGAGGCTGGGGGAAATCCGTGTCCCTCCCTAAATACCGAACCTGCTCTCCATTGAGGGGCTTATCCCTCAAACACCCCTCACTGTGAAGCAAAAAAAGTTTCCACCTTCTACTGCGATTGCGCTGTTGTACTAAACGCCAACCAAACAAGCCTTCTGGCCTGGTTGGTGGTAGGTCATTTTCCCTGTGGTAAAATGTTTATTTCCCCAAACAATATTTTCTCCTCACCTAGGGGTAAAATACAAGCAGGGCTGAGGCAAATTGGGGCAGGAGAAGAGGAGGGGAGAAAGGGTCGGAAGGGGGGTAGGAGAGAAAGAGAGGAAAGAGGAGAGAAAGAGGAAGAGGGAGGACGAGAGGAAGAAAGGGGGAGAGAGAGAGAGAGAGAGAGAGAGAGAGAGAGAGAGAGAGAGAGAGAGAGAGAGAGAGAGAGAGAGAGAGAGAGAGATCTGGAGTTTGGAGGGATGCTTCCAATAAAAAAGAAACTACATCGGCCCACTTTCTTTTTTCACTGGCCTCGCCACTTTCTCCTCTGCCGAATGAGATGAAACCTCGGTCAAAATGTGCCTTTGGCATGGGCAGACCCTGCCTCCGCACTCCGCGTCCTGCGTGTGCCCATGCCCATCCCGCGTCCTGCGTGTGCCCATGCCCATTTCATTCGTTCCCCAGTGGTTCAGTCTGTTCTACACGAAGCTCTAGGATGCAGCCGAAATAACCTCGTCCCACCCCCACCAAACCACAGCCTGTGGAGTCCTGGCCCTCAAGCACGTACTGTCTGGAAAGGGAAAAGAAGACCCTGTCCTTAGGAGATCTGAGCAACTTCAGGAGGACTGGGTCTGGCTTTAGGAAGGACAGAAACCGCCCCTTCCATTTGAGACATCCCTCATTTTCGCAAACACCTGACCTGGACTTCCCTGCAAATGCATGAGAATATTCCCGCGGACCCGGGGCCACAGGTCCTGTGGTGTTTCCAAAACACACTCAAATCCAAATCCTGGAGATGCTGAAGAAGGAGGAGGAGGAGGAGGCTTATAAGTGGGCCCCAACATCTGGCCTCATTCGCCTTCACGCTCAAAGACACCCCAGAGTCTTTGAGAAATGGAGGCCCGGGTTGGGGGAGGGCAGGGCAATAGGAAGGGGATAGTGCGCCGAGAGGAGCCACCACGACCCTTCTAAGTAAGGCCGGGTCTGGAACGACCCCAGCAGCTACAGATATGGGGGTGCGCACAGCGCAAGGACGGCGGCTGGGAATGTGGGACTGTCTCAGCGCGTCCCCAGCCACCACCACCACCCGCCACGGCGCGCACGGTGAAGAGGGGGAATAGTACAGAGTCCGGAAAGGAAACGGGGCCAGTCTGGAGTGGAGAGGGTCCGAGCAGAAATGAAGCTGGAGGGGGGAGGTGTCCGAAGAGCGATGGGTCAGCCGGGGCGCAGACGTCGTGGGCGCGGCGGCCCCGGCACTTACTTCTCGTAGTCGTACTTGCAGTAAACCTTCTTGTCGCGGTAGAAGCAGGTGGTCTCCAGGGGCTCCTTGCAGGACGCACACTGCACACACTGCTCATGCCAGAAGCTGTCGTTGAGACGCAGCAGGAAGCGGTCGGAGATGACGCGCTCGCAGCCCTCACACACCGACTGGGGGCCCGCGGCTCCTCCTGCAACAGCGACCAACACACGGACGAAACGGTGAGCAGCGACCTGGCATCCCCGCGTGTGCTCGCGCTCCCTCTTCTCCTGCAGCGAGGGGCAGGCCCTTGTGACCCCACCCAACCCAGGAGCGCAGCAAGGAGGGAAAAAGTCAAACCCAGAGGGCACTTGGGAGCAACAGGTTCTACTTGTGAGCGGAAAGGTGGGGTGATTCCGAGACCAGGAAAGACGAAGGACGATCATTCAGCGGAACCCACGCGGGCCGCGATGAGCGCTGAGATCTCGCTCAAATAAATGCGAGCGCCTTGCTGGACCCTCTAACCCTGAAATCACTGCCTCTCTGCGGGTGCTTATTGTTTGTTTGTTTGTGTGTGTGTTTTTGGGTCACACCCGGCTGCGCTCAGGGGTTACTCCTTACTCTACACTTAGAAATCGCTCCTGGTAGGCTGGGGTGGGGGAACGGATCTTATGGGATGCCGGGATTCGAGTCACCATCCTTCTGCATGCAAGGCAAACGCCCTACCTCATGCTATATCTCCAGCTCCTGCGGGTGATTATTTTAAAAGTGATTTTATTATGTTTAAAGTTGTGTTTGTACCACAAATTTGATGCCTGCTGCCCCTTTTCAGTTAAAACACAATTATGTTCATTGGGGGAAGATTATTCTCTTTTCTTCCAATAGTAGAGGGAAAAATACCTTCCACACAGATAGAGTTGTTCCAACGAATGAGACCCCCAAATTGCTGCATCTTGGTTCTATGAAAATTGCAGATTTTCCCCCTCCCATTGGAATTGAGCATCAAATGGAGAGAGGGCCAGGATTTTGCTGGTACCAACTGATCTCAGCTGCCACTGAAAATTCAGGTGACTGTAAGCCTGGACTAGCCCCGCGAGGTCTGCGCTCCTTTCAGCATCTTTGTTTGGGTGATTTTTGTTTTTGTTTTAGTTTGGGGGTGGTTGGCCGCTCACTGCACCCACCCAGGCATATCAAGGTGGGCCCTCCCTGCTGCTAACAGTGCCCACACTCGGGGTGCCTATGGGCCTGGTTCTTCCACATTTCCCCGTGGCCTTCGCCCCTGGGGGGGGGTGGCCACTAAGGGGTGAGCAGTCTGGACACGGGGCAGGGGCAGGCGGTAGGGCATAAACAGGCTGTACAAGCAGCGCCTGAAGTCGTCCCCCCCTTTTTTTAAATTCTCTTTTCTTTCTGCTTGCCATCTGAAGGGTGCGGGTGTGCGAGAGAGATGTTCTCTGTTGTTAGGGGTCCCCTGCCAGAGCACAGAGGACTCCACAACTCTTGTTGCTGTCCCAGAAAATGGTAGGTTGGAAAGGGAGGGAGAACCGGGTGCTTGATTTCGTTTCATCGAGGGGCTGGGGAGGTGTGTGTTTGTTTGTCTGAATGTCTGGATTTGGCCTCTCTGGTCCATCTCACTTCCAAACGCCTGCACCCGATCTAGCGGATTTGAGTCTTTGAAGGACAGAGGTGAGAGTTTGAACAGACCAAAATAAATAAATGAATGCATAAAAACCATTTCTGGAAGCATTTGAAATACCTGTCTCCTCAAAGCTTAGGTGCAGGGGCGGAGATGGAAGTGGGGGACAGAGGGACAGAAGGGAGCAGTGCCTGGCCCGGCATGCGGGGCAGCCTCCGAGAGGCCGTTGGGTTATCAGGGTGCTGCGATGGCCCTGACGGACCCCAGATTCGGCTGCAGTTCACGAAAGCATTGGCGAGGGCCCCACCGAGATAACTAATCCGCGCGCCGCGCCGCGCTGCCCACCGGCCCGGAAAAGCCTCGGGGCCAGACGTGCCAAGACAGGGCCGGACCGGGTCGGCACCGCAGCGGGCGCTGGTGCCAAACGAGGAGCCGCCTGGCGCGCGTGCTGGGGCACTGGGGACTAGCGCAGGGTTGGAAGTCTCGGCCCGGAGCTACGCAGCCGAGGGTCCGTTTAAGCGCCGTCGATCACGGGTGATTAAAAAGCCAGCGCCGGGTCTTCTTTTTAATCACTTGCCATTCAAACGCCTTCCCGCAGGCTCCCCGCCCCTCGGGGCTTTAGGGAATTCGAGGGGCCAGCGGGGATGGCTGGTGGATTGGAAGCGACGCGCGGACCCCGGGAGTGAACTGCGCTGCGCGTGCCGGGCGCAGGGCGCTCCGGGGCTGGGAGTTGCCCCGCGGTGGAGAGAGAGAGAAGGGTGGTCCCGGGGCGCGTGCCGCCACTCACCTAGCAGGGAGGAGAAGGAGCCCGAAGTATCGATGGCGCTTTGGAAGTTCTCTTCCATCTTCAAGCCGTCCAGCATGTTCGCGCCGGCGGGGCAGGGCCTGCCGGGAGGACCCCCAGAGCCAGTCGGTGCCGGCCCGCGGCCCTCGGAACGGAGAAGGTGGGGTGGGCGGGGACAGCGGGCGCCGAGTCGCCGGCGTTTTGTACTCGGGCCTCCGCCCCCCAACTGCGCGCCTCCTTCCCCTGCCCCCACCCCTCACCCCGCGCCCAGGTTTCCCAGCCCGCGTCCAGCTCCGCCCCGCCGCCTGTCGCTGCGCGCCCCGGGGACTGCCCCGCGCCCAAGTCGCTCCTGGGGTGAAGCGGGGATAAAGAAGCGGGGTGCGCGCACGACCTCGCGGGGCTGCCCTCTAGCTCCGCGGCCCCGAGGCCCTCACCTGCCAGGGTCCCCCGAGCGCAGAATGGTCCACCCGTTCTTGGGGCTGTGCGGGGCGCGCGCGGAGGTCCTGCCGCCGCCGTTCAGCCGCGGCCCGGAATGTCTGCGGGAGCGCAGAAGTGGCCTCGGGGAGGAGCCGTGGCTGGCCCGGAGCCCTCTTGGCCGCGTTTCAAATCCACTTCCAGAAAAACGCGGCCCCGAGCAGACGGAGCCCGGGCGCGCCCGCCCGCAGCCCCGAACGATCCCGAGCCGGGACCCCAGGGGGCCCGAACCGGCGGGCGGAAGGGAAGGAACCCGAGGGAGCCCTGACTCCTGGCTCGGCTTCTCCACGCCCCCCGGGCCAGGACGTGGCCTTCTCAGGACTTGCAGCCCGGCCGGCCGCGGAGCTCCGGCGGGCCCGGGAAGACCCCGGGGCCTGCACCCCGGCCTGGGGTGGAGGCAGCGGGGCGCAGAGTCCGGCAGACTCGGGGCGCTGAGTCTGGCCCAGCTGGGCGCGGGTGGATCCGGCAGCTTCTTGACAGCGGCCAAGGCGCTGCGTGCGCGGCCGAGGAAGGGGGGTGGTGTGCGCAGGGAGGGGCTGGGAACGCGCCCCAAGAGAAGTCTTGAGGGTTCCCGGTCCCGGCAGCCCGGGCCCCGCCACCTCCAAAACCAGCGAAGTTTCTTCCTCGATTCTGACGGGGTTGTGGGGTGTGCGAGGCCTGCCTGGGACCCTGGAGCTATCCTTGCTCCCAGCGCACGGGAGATGGGAGATGGGAACCCCATCCTTCCCCGCCCGGCGGCCGCCTGACCCCCTAGCTGAGCCCAAACCAGCTAAGACTCTCAGGGCGCAGTGCCCGACTCCTGCGCGGAACTGTCTCCAGGTGAGGGTTCCCAAGACTCGCTCCAAACCGTGGCGTAAGCCCCACTTTTTTCGGTGGCAGCTTGGCACCACCTACTTGTGCCCACCATGAGCTGGACACACAAGCCTCATGCCAAGCCCATCCTCTGCTACCGGGCATGGAGGGTCCCCCAAGTGAGGACTCCTATGGGGTTCTCTGGGGACCCTCTGTTCTCACACAGGAGGAACTGAACAGGAAAGCTGGGCACCAGGAAAGGTGCCTCTGTCCCACCTGCACTCCGAAGGCAGGAGGGTGACCTGGCGAGGCAGAGGTGGCTGTATCGCTATCTTTCAGGGAGTCTTCTTCCACCCAGGGGAATCCTTGGGAGCAGAAATAAACCATCTCATCCACTATTTCAGACAAATCTTGGGGGTCTGAGGGACTTGAGAGGCTTCTCTCCCTCTTGCCAGATGCCCACTTCATCTCCTGGCACTTACATCATGTTCTCTGCCACTGCAAATCCGGGGTGGGGGGGGCGCAAATGTACCATACATGAGTGCACATATGTGCATGTGAACAGGTGTGCATGTGTATGCACTGTGTTGTGTGTGAATATATGCATGTGTGTGTTCGTGTGCATGCGTGAGTTCCTGGGTGGTCTGTGAGGCAGGAGGTTCCGAGCTGCCATAGACCCAGCACTTGGGATTGGAGAAAAAGTTCCAAATAGATGAAAACATTTAACTACTAGCTTTTGAATTGGGCTTTAGGGGCCACACTCAGAAGTGCTCCTGGCTTGGGTCTCTCCAGGAGGTGCTAGGGTGGAGGGGAACCATTGAGTGCTGAATATTGAACCTGGGCTTGCAACCTGCAAGCCCTGAGCTGAGTGCACTGTTCTCCCATCCCTGGGGTCCATTCAACTAGTTTGGGCTGTTTCTTCCCCCAGATGTTTTGCTTCCCTCCCAGCATGCACTCACCAGCCTCAGATTGCAGAGTTGGGCTGGCCTAGGCATGGGGGGGGGGGTTCCTATAGGATTTGGTGGGAGAGACCCCCTGCTTGGTCTTGGGCCACTTCTGCTGGGAGTCCCCATGGACCCTGGGGCAGAGCCAGGCACTTGTGTGTAACTAACAGCAGCCATGGTAGGGTGGGTGTCCCTGGAGCTGGTGAGAGAACCAGGCCACTGGCCAGTCTAGGCCACTCATCCTCCTCTTTGGACAGTCAGGGACCTTGGGGGACACAAGTCCCAGGGTGAAGGGAGCAGGGAACTTGGGGTATTTGATAGGCTTGGGCCTCTCCTGGGTTCCCCACAAGTTGGTCCACTAAGCTCTGGGCCTCTCCTGACTACCTGCTTGTGCCCATGGTCTTCTGCCCCCTCACCCCAAAGCTGTCCTCACACCCTCTGCTTTCCAGGGTGGTCGGGAAGGATTTCAATGAGCTCAGCAGCATGGAGTGCTTTATTGGGGGATCCACACTCAGTATGCTCAGCTCAGGAGCTATTCCCAGTTCATGCTGGGGAGCCCACTCGGTGCTGGGATTGGAACTAAGTTGGGAACAAGCACCTTCAACTTGGTGCTTGCACCCAGTCCCCCACAGTTGCCCTTTACTCTTTCTTTTGACCGGAAGTGGCCTGCTCAGGGCCCAAGCATGCAGCTCAGACTCAGGGTGAGGGGCGCTGAAACGCAGGCGTGGGCGACAGAGTGGAGATGACAGCAACACATTTTTTTACTTTCCTTCTCTTGCTCTCATCTCTGTGTTTTATTAAGGGAAACACAAAGGGAAAATTGTGTTATTTGTTGGGGCGGGGGGGAACCCAAATGTGTCGAGGTGCATTTCCAGCAGGGGGAAGAAAAACAGACGCAGTCCTGGCCAAGGAGGGAGCTTGCGGGCTGCAGGCCCCCCAAGACTAGCACAGTGGTGGGCTGTCTGCTCCTTCAGTGTTCCTGCACCTCATCCCATGATCCCGCATGTACATTTACAGCAATCCCAATACTTTCTGGGGTGTAAATTATCTGGGCTGTACATGGGGTTCCCCAACCCAAGAGAGGAGAGGAGGTAGATCAGGCAGATTGCTCAGCAGACAGGCAAAATATCCAATTGTGGGCCTGGGCAGAGACACTACTGCATGCATCCCCTTATTGCCTGGCCCCCAAAGACTAGAATAGAGTAAATAAGTCCTTCTCCTGTGCTTAGGGAACCCCCAAGACCCTGGGCCATTCCCCTGCATTGTGTCCACTTAGGGGCAGACTGGACCCAGGATCCTGCATTCAGATCTGAGCACAACCCTTGCAGACTGTTCTGCTGGGTAATTTTTTCAGGTTTGGGGGTGCTTAGGGCTACTCCTAGCTCTGAGCCTAGTGGCTGCTCCCAGTGATGCTTGAAGGAACAAGTGAGGGGGGCATCTAAGCCCCCACACTTCCACTCCAACTGGCCTGTAAGGCAGAGCCTGGATTTGCTCTGCGGGTTTGGGGGTGCTTTAGGAAGGGCCATCTGCAATGGGAAGGACCGAAACTGTTCTGCTCAGGGCATGGAGATGGGGGGCATTGTGTCCATCTGGATCCCGGTTCCCCTGAGAACTATAGCTTCCACACTGAACAGGGATGGCCACAAACCACACACAGGAACTGTGGAATCTGGGCAGGCACCCCTGGAGGGCAGAGAGACATGCTGGTGATGGGGTCTTCCCTGCACCCCAACTAAAGGGCAGCACTCTATAGACAGGTTGGCGGTACCTCAGTGAGCGGCACATGTGCATTTTTCTGACTCAGTCCCTGAGAAAGTGGAGCCATCCACCCCATCGCCACGTGGTCTGCCAGAGAAGAGAGTGGCATCTCCTACCCTCCCAAATATACACACACACACATGCACACACACACACACGCAAATGACCATGACTGCATGAACCAGAACATGCTGGTATGATGAGCTCATCAGAATCAGCCTGTGGCTGACCTATCAGTAATGTCCTTGCAGCCCCACAGGCCTCTGAAGAAGGGCAGGAACTAGCCCCAGGAGGTGAGTGAAGGGGAAGGTGTCCAGGTGGACAGAGCACTTGCTTTGTGTGGTGAGGCTCAGGGAGAAGGAGGGAGGAAGAGGCAGGGATGGAAGTGGAAGAGAAGGAGTAGGGAAAAATAGAATATTAAGGGGGGGATGGAGGAGCTGGAGGAGGAGAAGGAGGAGGAGACTAAAGCAGAGGAGGAAGAGTGAGGAGGAGAAAGAAAGAAGAGAAGCCCATGCTGAGACTCAGTTTACCCTGCAGGAGACCCTCTGACACTCTGGAGCCCTCCTGAGGATCAAGTCATGTCTCACTGACTGCTCTTCCCAGAGGACTCAGCCCTGTCTGCCACTCTAATCTAACTAAGCAAAGCGTGTGGGCCACAGGACCAGGCCCCAGACTGGAGGCCAAGGTAGAGGGACTGGAGGGGGGGTGCTAGTGGGGTTCCTGGGGAATCAGGGGCCTTGGGGCTGTGATAGGTGGGAGCAGAGGGTCTCAGCAGCTGGGCAGCATGAGGGGGCATGGTCTAGGGGGGTGTTCAGGATAATCGTCCTCTGTGTTTGATCAGCCATTGGTTTCACAGGCGGGCATGGCACACTGCCCTGAGCGTAGCAGAGGGACACTCGGGCCCCTTGCAAGGGTAAAAGCCCCCTCCTGGGTCTGCTCCCCACCCACTCCCAGGGGGCATGGCTGGGTGTGGTGGGTTCAGACTGAGTGTCCGGGAACATCTGGGCAGGGTGGGGTGGACAGGCCGAGGTTCTCTCTGCGGGTGACTCACTCCTGGCCCAGTCAGCAGGGGCCTCCCGCCCTGATCCCACCCCCACCTGGGGCACCAGCTGGGGGATCAGGAGCCCAAACCTCACCCGGCTAGGCCCACCTTCATTCGCGTTGCCTTTAGGTTTGCCAGCAGCAGTCGCCGAAAGTCGAAAGTCGAAAATCTGGCCCAGACTTTCTCTTGCGAACACTCTTCCCACCCCCAAATCTACAAACAGGAAGCAGCCGAGACCCACCCCAGAGCACCCCAAGTACTGGAAGCTCCGCTGCTTCCTGGGGTGCTTCCCCATCACCAACGGAGCTCGGTGCCCCACCCCACACTGCTCTGCAAACTGGCGGCGCTGACAGTGCTCTGGTCTGGGTCCAGCCTCCAGCTGACCTTCCCGGAGCCCTGGGTCCTGGCACAAGACCGGGTGAAGGGCGCCTCGCCCGTCTGCACTTCTGCCGGCGCCCACAAGAGGGCAGCAGACCTCCCGCGTGACCCCATCTGCTGAGTCTTCCTCTGGCCAGCCTGGGTTGACCCCCAGCCCAGACTTGTCCTCAGAACCGCCTCGAGAGAACCAGGCCCCTTTGGCCGAGCAAACCATTGGAAGTTGGTCTTGAAGCGTCAGTGATGAGAAAAGGGCTGGGAAATGCTCCAAGGGCAGAGCATAGGCACCACTGGCTGAGAGGGCCCCAGGTTCAATCCTCAGCGACATAGGGTTCCCCAGCACTGCCAGGAATAACCCCAAAACTGGGGTAGAGAACAAGGACAAAAGCTCCTGAATGAGGCCCTTCCCTGGGGTTTGTTTCTGGGTTCTGATCAAGGTGAGCCTAAATCTGTGCAGACCCAGGACTGCTGTTCCAGACCATTCCAGGGAGGGCTGCATGGGGTTTGGGGCAAGGAGGAGGAGGAGGAGAAGGAGGTAGAGGAGGAGGAGGAGGAAACCATCTCCTGGGCAGCTCATTAGAGACAGCCACTCTCCTCCTTGGTGCCTGGCAATGCTTTGCACCCCAGAAACAGCACCCGTACCTCAAAATGGCACCTGTATCGCAAAACATTGCCTGCGCCCCCAAACAGCACCTGTATCTTACAAATTGCATATGCACCTCAAAACCTCATCTGTACCCCCAAAACCTCACCTGTACCCCCAAACAAAAACCTGCACCCCAAGAGACTATACCTCTAAACACCAAAAACACCTTCACCCAGAAATAGCGCCCACACCCCCAAACCTACACATCAGAAATTTCACCTGGAAAACAGCACCTGTACCCCAAAACAGAACCTGCACCCTGAAGTGGCAGCACCTCCCTCCTCACTGTCTTTCCTCCTTTCTCCCTTTCCAGCTTTTTCCTCTGTTCTCTCCCCCACCCCACAGTTCAGCATTAAGTAAGTCCTGGGGTTCAAGTCCTGTCTGCATCTGCTCACATCATAATGGGGCAACAAACCCCACAAACAGGAAAGGATGGCCCCCATATTAATCCAACATGGGTGGGAACCCTGGGGGAAGAGGAAGGGGAGCCCTTTTCCACCACACTCTAGTTTCTCTCTGGGGGGGAAAACTTTCCTGGGGGCTACACAGGGCCCTGGAGACAGCTGAGGGATGCAACCCCAGTGGGGAGCCCCAAGTTCCATTCCCCCAAGCATCATCTGAAGGGAGACTTTAGCACTGCTAGAATGACCCCTAAACAACACCCCTGCAGGTGGTGCCAAGAGAGCAGGGCACCCCACTTGACTGCTTCACACTTGGCAGAACCCCTCTCCCAACCAAGAGACCCTGAGAACAATCTCCTGTGGGAGAAAAATCTCTCCCCATGATGAGGTGTTCCGGGGGCAGGGTCTCATGACTAAAAGGAGAGTAGAGTCCCCTGGGCACCAGAGGAGGCAAGGGGTAGCACCCCCTCTAAAAGCACAGCTGGGCTCTGTGAACAGAACACAGAACATAGAGTACTGCCCAAGGCTTCTAGAAAGACCCACTGCTGAAAGTCAGGGCCATGCACAGGCTTCACGGGGGGGGGGGGGGGGGGGGCTGCCCACTTCTCAGGGGACTCCGTGAATGGGGCTGAGCCTGCTGCGCCCCCTGGTGGACAGAGACTGCCCAGGGCAGAGGCGCCCGGAACCCCCTTGGTGCCAGTCTTGGGGGGGGGGTCCTTCTCTGCCCCCAATGTCCTCCTGCCGGCCCCACACGCCACCCAGCTCAACACTCCACACCCAATGCTGCTCCTGCTCTTTCGTGCCCAGCTGCTGTGAAGGCACTCGGTCCCACCGTGGACCATGAGGGATCTAGGGGACCTTGGTGAATGAGTATATTTACAGGGGGCAGGAGGGGATCAGGGTGTACTCAGTGGGTGGGTATATTTACATGGAGCTGGGAAGGGGACCCCAAGTCCTGACTTAGAAGCCCCAGAATTCCCGGAGCAGAGAAGCTGGCAGTCATCCCTACATCCCTTTGTCCCCACTCAGAAAGTGGAGGAGATATTGTCAAAGGGTCTCTAGCTCACCCCATGAATAGTAACTGTCCTGATAAGTCAGGGCTACCTCTGGTCCCCACCTGCCCTCACTATGGGGGCAGACGCTTCTGTCCCCTGCCCACTGGCGTCTCTCCTAAAAGGGAAGGTTCCCGAGGAAGGCACTGGCTGGTGGGTTTGATAGGCAAGCCCCCAATGGGCAGATAGGGAAAGAAGCATTCTGGGGGAAGCTCCTGTGGTAGCTGCCTGTTTGGGGATGTAAAGCCACCAGCCCACACGTGCCATCTCCTGCCATCCAGAGCACCCCCTCACATGCCTGAAAATCACAGCTGCTCAAGAGCAGTCCCCCACCCCCTGAACATGGAGATGAGTTTTCTTTTGTTTTTGTTTTTGTTTTTTTTTGTTTTTGGGGCCACACCCGGTGATGCTCAGGGGTTTCTCCTGGCTGTCTGCTCAGAAATAGCTCCTGGCAGGCACGGGGGACCATATGGGACACCGGGATTCGAACCAACCACTTTAGGTCCTGGATCGGCTGCTTGCAAGGCAAACACCGCTGTGCTATCTCTCTGGGCCCGGAGATGAGTTTTTACAACACATGAGCCTGTGCAGAAAAGGCACACCCCGGCTTTACTCCCTGGAGCCCCGAAATCAGACCCGAGAGTGGGCCACTGCCAGCAGGCCGCCCAGGAGCTTCCGATTAGGTCTCCACGAGGAACTTCTCCCTTCCTCCATGTTCACTGTGGCTGCCAAGAAAACCACAGAGAGAGGGAGATGGGGGGGTGGAGAGGGAGAGGGAGAAAGGAAGAGAGAAAGAAGAAAAGGAAGAGAGAAAGAGTGTGTGTGTCAGTCCTGGGACAGCTGCAGTGGTGAAGAGAACCTAAAATAAGCACCCCCCCCCTTCAGAAAAGCAGCTGAGCTTAGGGGATTTGGCAAACCCAGAGAAAGCAGGACCTGACAGAAGGGCAGGGCCATCAGCCAGATCCAAGGCAGGAGGAGGAAACAGCAGCAGCAGCTATGGCGTGGACAGCAGCATCAGAAACAACAGCTGGGGGCCAGAGAGAGAGCACGGTGGGGAGTGCCCTTGGCTGCACAGGGCGACTGATTCAATCCCCACCATCCCATATGGTCCCCCAAGCACGGCCAAAAGTGATTACTGAGTGCAGAGCCAGGAGTAACCCCTGAACACTGCGGGTGTGGCCCAAAGCCCTCTCTTCACCCTCCCCCCCAAGGAAGCAGAAGCCAGAAAATATAAAGAACTAGAGGTAGCAGCAGGGGCCAAACACCAGGGAAACAGTGGCAGCAACAACAGTAATAAGGGGAATACAACAACAACAATAGCAGTAGTAACAACAGCAGAGGAACAACAGGTAACAAGGAGAAGCAGCACAACAACTGTTGAAACCAAGTAGCAAAATGGCAGCAATTTCAGTAGTACTGGAAACAAAAATGGTAGCAACAATAGTAGCCATAGTGCCAGCACTAGCAGTACCAGTACTCTTTCTAGCGGTAGGAAAAGCAACAACGGTAACATGAATAGTAACGGCACCAACATTAAGAAAGAAACCTAGCAATAATGGCCTCCGCAGTAACCAATAGTCGCAGCATCACTAGCTAAAACGATAGTCCCAACCCCAACTATACCCCAAATCTAGTCCTAGGAAGATCCTCTGCTCACGGTGCCCACCCACACCGCTCGAACCAGCACCCTGCACCCCACTGCAAGTCTGCCATGGATCCTGGGGTGCAGTCAAGAAAACTCCCCAAAAGTCCCAGCCCATTATCTCTGGGGGATGCTGAGCCTGTGCCCCCAATGAGCAGGTCTGTATCCATTTCCACAGCTGTCCTGAGCTGACCACACCCCAGCCAGCGGGCAGGTGCTACTGTCCCCACTTCGCAGATGGAGAAACTGAGGCTCAGGGAATCTCTTAGTTGGCTCAAGTCTGTGGTGTTCCAGCCCCCCGTCTGTGTGCGATTCCTCTGAGCCCCTCATTTCTCCTCTCCTGGAGGTACAGGGTGGGGGCTGCAGGGAGAGGCCCCCGCTCTGGAGCATCTGAGACCCGAGCAGGCACTGAGCTAACAGCCCAGCAGCCAAGTCACTGCAGGCTGCCAGACCACAGACAGGGCGGGAGGGGGGATCGGGGGCTTGTTGTGGCTTTTCCTGTATTGAGAGAAAATAGGGGGGACCTATGAGGGGGCAAGCCTGGGGGGTGCAGAGTTCATGGGAGAAGCTGGCAAGTCACTCTGGACAGACCCCAGGAGAAGAGCCCTTCCAGAAGGTTCTATCTTGGAGGGGTTGGCTGAACACACTGAGTCTGGGCGCTGATGGACAAGCGAGTGAGCTGGAAGCTGTCCACACCACAGATCTGTTCCTCCAACATGCCGGCAACCGGCAGCCAAGAGGATGGGTGGGGAGGGCCGGGCTCTGGCTCAGGGCTGGGGCACCTCCCAAGCCCAGCGTGGCCTCCCTTGTCTTGCAGGAACCCTCCTGGCCCCCATTGAGTAATTCCCCCCCAGCAGAGCTGATTTTCCATCCCTTAGGCACTGACCCCCATGCAAAGGGCAGCTGCAGCCTCGGGGCCTCGGGGCCTCCACCCAGCCCACACCCAAACCTGCCAGAAGGGCCACTTCTGGTCCCTGGGTTTGATCTTCTCACACACCCCTTGGAAGAGCAGAGTGTCTCTAGGGTCTAATGAGTCACGTCTCCATTTCTGAGCCCCAGCAGCCAGAGTCCCCCCCTCCCCACAGCAGCCCTCATCTTGCCCACTCCCTCCTTTCCCCTGCAGCCAACTCTCCAAACCTTCCAAGGAGAAACTTGGGCTCTGCTTATGCACTAGGCAGCAGCTGCCCACCCCATCTCTCTCCCCCTGCATCTCCCCTCCCAGTCTTTCCATCTGTTTATCAGTCCACCTGTCTGTTTGTCCAGGCAGTATCTCAGAGATGCCAAGTCCATGGAGAAGTAAAGGTGGTTGTCCTTCGGCTGAGTGAGAGACTAAACTGCCAGTTTGGCTCTCTCTTAGGGGAAGGGCCCTGCATGGAGACAGGCTTTGAAGTCCCGGGCCCATTGGTAATTCCCACTTTCCCTCCCCACCAGCAACCAGCAGCTCCCACCTTGGTGCCCTGCCCGCTGCCCTTGTAGCTAAAGGCCAACAAGGCCAGCAGGAGATAGTCAGTTCCCACCTCATCCTGCTCTGAAACTGTTGTGCTGGACCCAAGAGACTAAGCATAAGAGGTTAAGGATTAGCTCTCATGCACAGCTGGCCTAGGTTCAACCCCCAGCATCCCAAAGGGTCCCTGGAGCCTCACCAGGAACAATTCCTGAGTGCAGAGCCAGGAGTTAGCCTTGAGCACTGGTGGGTGTGGTTCAGAAACAAACAGAAAAAGAACCCTCTGCCTTTTGGGGGGAAGGGGGGTCTTCCAAAATGCTCATGGTCCTGATATAGTACCAGGTGTTTAGCCTCTGGGTCAGGGCCCATAGGACCACAGTCCACAGTCAGCAGTGCTCAGGGTTGTGAGATGGTGAAGAAGAGGCTGATCAAACCCCACTTGGTCACATGTCAGGCATGTGGGTTCCTCTCTGTCTCTCTCTGTCTCTCTGTCTCTCTCTGTCTCTCTCTCTGTCTCTCTGTCTCTCTCTCTGTCTCTCTCTCTGTCTCTCTGTCTCTCTGTCTCTCTCTCTGTCTCTCTCTGTCTCTCTGTCTCTCTCTGTCTCTCTGTCTCTCTCTGTCTCTCTCTGTCTCTCTGTCTCTCTCTGTCTCTCTCTCTGTCTCTCTCTGTCTCTCTCTCTGTCTCTCTCTCCCCCAATCCCCCAAACAGCAGTGTCATTCCTCATAGGGACATTGTGGAATCCAAAATAAATAAATAAATAAATAAAGCCTCAAAATCTGAGACCATTGAGGCGGAACCCAAGGCTCACGCATTCTGGCTGCTCCATGCCAGGCCTGGGTGCACCATCCCCAGCGTTTTATGCACCCTTCGCACCTCCACAGAGGGGACCAAGAGGAGACTGAGTCCTTCAAGGAAAGCTGCGAGCCTCGAGCCTTGGGATCTCCAGTTCCAGACCAGCCACCAGAAGCTGGAAATCACCACTGTGCCACTTCTACCTCACAGGAGGAGACTGAGGGGCCAATCTCAATGAGGGGGATGGGGTGGGGGCAGGGTCTCCCACACACACACACCTTCCTATAAAATGGCCCAGGCTGCATCTCAGGACTTGATCATCTTGGAGACTTTTTTTTTTTTTTTTTTTTTTGTGGTTTTTGGGTCACACCCCGCAGTGCTCAGGGGTTATTCCTGGCTTCAGCTCAGAAATTGCTCCTGGCAGGCACGGGGGACCATATGGGACGCTGGGATTCGAACTGATGACCTCCTGCATGAAAGGCAAACACCTTACCTCCATGCTATCTCTCCAGCCCCCATCTTGGAGACTTTTACCCCCAGGCACCCCATCCCACCTCACCCTTTCTGCAATGCCCAGCTCTGCAGAGGGGACAATGCTGCTCCCCCCATCTTCAACCCTGCCCCTGTCCCCAATTCACAAGTCACAGGCCAGAGGAAGCCCAACTGGAGGAGACAAGGGAAAGGGAAAGAAGAGGGACCCCAGCCTCCCCCCATGCTGGCCTCCTGCTGCCTGCCATCTGCCCCATCACTCCTGCCCACCAGCCCACCTTGAACAGGGAGATAAGAGCTGGGGGGCGCACCCCACATTCCTGCAGGGCTGACATGAAAGCCGCAGGATCCTCCCGATGGCCCCCCTTCTAGCTTTGATGTCCTGGAATGTTGAGAAAAACAATCCTGGGCTTGAGTCTGCCCCAGCAGAGCACCTGCCCCAAGTCTCAGAATCCTCCCATGTGAGGCAAGCTCATGCCAGATGCTGGAGAGTGTCTGAGCTTTCTAGAAGGTTCCCAGAAGGCAAGCAGAAGCAGGGGAATATGGGTCAGGTGAAAAGGCACAGAGAGAGTATTGGGCAAGCAGAGCCCCTCCCTTCCAGGACCAGGGACAGAGGACAGCCACACCCTACCTTGTCCAGACCCCACCCAGAGTTGGGGAGACGAGCACCACCCTCCCCTTCTCCCTGCTACACCACTGCTGCCCCAGGTCACCAGCCCTACTGTGGACACAAAGCACACAGGTATATGCATGCATACAATCACACACAGGGAATAATATGCATGGGCACATACATGCACACATGGAGTAACATACAGCATTGTGTGTGTACACAATGCACACGTGGAGCGACACATGTAAGCATATACATGTATACATATACTCGCATGTGTACACAGACTCCTGGGTACACAGTAATGTATATGAACATACATGTACATGCAAAAGCATACTCACGTAGATGTGCAAACATACTTGTTAATTTACACCCTGCTTTTATCCAAAACATAGGCATTCCCCAGACTTCATCTTTCCTTTTCACCTATCCCTTTGACATGTCAATGTCCATCTAGACTGGAGTCCCTCGATATAGGTACCTTTGTCACTCACTCAATCCTCCTCCTCCTGGTTGGGAAATAAAGAGATTTCAGTTTGGCATGGCCCACAGAGTGAGATCATAAGGCAAGAAGCCAACCAACTCCAGGATTCTTTTCTGGCTGGCTTGGTTTATTAATTCTTCACGGCTACCCTACTTCAGACCCCTTTACCCAGGGTTAGAAGTACAGCATGGGTTGGGGCCAGGCGGTGGCGCTAGAGGTAAGGTGCCTGCCTTGCCTGCGCTAGCCTAGGACGGACCGCGGTTCGATCCCCCGGTGTCCCATATGGTCCCCCAAGCCAGGAGCGACTTCTGAGCGCATAGCCAGGAGTAACCCCTGAGCGTCACTGGGTGTGGCCCGAAAACCAAAAAAAAAAAAAAAAAGAAATACAGCATGGGGGTGATTTCACATATACTCATACAAAAACAGGTGCACTTGATTGTCATGTGCACACAATCATGCATGAACATACATGTCCATGCAAGGTGCCAAGTTTCTGTGCCCCTGACTGGAGGACCTCATTTTCTCTCACAGTGTCTAGATTTGCCTCACAGGGGTCCATGTGTCCCAGGGATGAGCCTCCTGCACCCAGCTGAGTCACTGGCAGTGGCCACTGGGCTCCCCTCCAGCACTGTGATACCCCATCCTGAGTGGCTGGCTCAGAGGATACATGGGGCTCTGCCTAGTTCCTTTCCCTTTTTCCCTTAGCTGCATTCCCCAGTCTCAGACCAGCTCCTGTGAGTCTCCCCCTCAGCCCCTGTGACCCCCAGTCTCTCCTGCCCAGCCCACAGGCCACACTCACTCCCAACCAGACCCACCATCCTCTTGCCTGTCTCTGACCAGGATCAGAGCTGGATGGGGGGACCCTGCCTGGATAAAGGGCTGGGCTGTCTGGGCCAGATTTTCCTGAAGATGAACCAAACTGTGTATTTCAGGGCCCGGAGGGGGATGGGGACCATGTAAAGGGTGCCTGAGCCAAATGACTGAAGACAGACCTCTGGGGCTGCCCAGGATGGGCTGTGCTGTGGGATGGACCTTCCCAGAGCTTTGATCTCCGCTTGGTTCTCGCATGGGTCAGCCTGGGGAGGGCGGCTGGGGTTCGGCATAGGGGCTGTGAGCTGAGGAGATGGTACGGGGTCAGGGGGTCACAGGGTTTCCCCAACACATGCAGTTTACCCAGCCCCCTTACACAGCCTCCGCTTCTGTGCCCACCCCCCAGATCCATTCTCACCTCTTCTAGGGAGCACGGCTCTGCTCCAGCTAGGGACTCCCACACCCCTTCCCTATACTCAGTGATGCCCATTCAGGTCCTTATGCACTGCCTGGAGCTTCTCTCACACCCCAGACTTGGCCTCTGTGAGCAAGGTGCCCCCACTTCTTTGGCCAAGATTGCTGGAGGGGGTCCAGCAAGAGTGAGGAAGCCCCAGGGGTCAGAGGGAATCTGCCTTTCTCCTCCTCCTCCTAGAACCTTAAGTTCTTGGCTCTGTAAGTACCCCCAGACCACTCACCCTCTGTGGAAGGAGTCCACAGCTCTGACCAGTCCTAGTTCTACCTCCTCCTTCGAGGCATGATGGGGAAATTGCTTGTGGCGCCCTGAGCGGGCAGCAGAGGGGGCAAAATTTGTGAGCTCAGCACAGGTGCACCCGGGAACCTCCAATGGGTCCCCAGGAGATATGAGTGCTCCCATGCCATGCTCCCGTGTCACAGACACATCCTGGGCTTGACAGTCTCTCCTTCCTCCTCTGCATGAACCATCAGAAGCAGCCGGAGACCAAAGGCAGAGCGGTGTCTGGGAATTGCCTCTTTCCCAAGCACCTCAGTGAAGGGTGATCCCAATTCCCACCTCCCATCAGTCCTTCTGCCCTGACCTATTCCTGGAAATACAGTAAAACATGTGGCCCAGGCCCTGATCCTGACTGTGTGGCCAGCATGTGCAGCCCTGGGCAGGTGGCGCCATGCAGTTACTTAAGCAACTCATGCTACAACACTCCAGCCTGTGCTGGTGTGAGGGCTTGGCCCTGCTCCTGCAGGTTCTGGGAAGGAGGCATGAGGAGAAGGGCTGGGCAGGGTGGGCTGCACCATGCTGCACCCCAGTAGCCCGTGGACAGCAAACAGGACTAAGATTCTCTAGGAGACCACAGGCCAGATATGGGAGAGGTTTTCTTCTGTGCAGAGCCAGATATGGGCATGGAACAAAAATCAAGTCAGTATTTCTGCTGGTTGTCACTGATCACTAGCAGGAAGTCACCCACTTCTGCATATG